>NC_133617.1:221513912-221713912 GCF_048593235.1 Sminthopsis crassicaudata | reverse complement strand
AACCTAATCTGGAGTGTGTATGTATTTTCCCTGCAGATATGACTTCAAACATGCAGAGGCAGGTCCTTACTGAATAAAATCACTGCATGAATAATATTTGGAATTTAACCTAACATTTTTGTTTCTCTTTAAAGGATTTGCCTCATTAAGTGCTGACAGCCAGTAAAATGGACATAATGAACCAGAATCTCCAAGTACATCAGCTGTTTCCTAATAGTAGGGCTAGGTTTACATGACTAGTCCTAGGACTGAAGTAGATGGGAACTAGAATATTCCCAGTGGGGACTCTATTAATGATAAAGATAAATAGAAAGACTTATGTAGGATCTTAGAGTTGAAAGAAACCCTAGATTATGTCTAATCCAAACCCTTATCTGAAGCATAAACCCCCTCTACAATATTTCAAATATTGAGACATTGAGTCCCTTCTTGAAGATCTCTAGTGATGGGGAACTCTATAACCACAGAGGCAGCTCATTTCATTTGGGGATACTTGTAACCATTAAGTTTTTTCTTGAATAAAACTGAAATCTATCTACCTTTTTAAAAAATCATGTATATTGGTTCTAATGTTATCTTTAAGAATTGAACAATAGAAATCTATTTACTTGTCTATATAACAATTCTTTAAACATTTGTTTTAGATAACTGTGTTACTCTATCTCTTTAGGCTATGCAACCCAAACAAACATTTTCATTTGATATTAATTGATTTGGCAAATTGGAAGTCAATTGATTGATTGATCATTAAGTATTTATTAAACACTTAGTATAGGCAAATCAGCCATTGAAAAAAATCTAATGGTTTAGTCCAACTCAATGTGGTCTTTGTCATATAGGACTTCTTGTTTGGAATTGTGTTAAGTCTTTTTGACTACCAGAAAATGACTACTTTGATGTTTACTAAAAGTCACTTTTGTATCTCAAGAATTATATTAATGTATTCAATTTTTTAAGATGAAAAAGTGTGAGGATATGGAGAAATCAGTGAAGACATTATTTAGAGTTTCAAAAAACTCTGAACACTAAGAACTATTACTTTTATTAAATGAATGGGGACAGGGAGATTGTTCTCTTATGAACTGAATTTAGTAGTGACTAGATAACCAAATGCTTAAGAATGTTCTTGACCATATATAAATGGGAATAGAAATTCTTTGAACTCTCCTCCAATATTTTGGATAACGTAATTCTATTAGGAAAATGGTATAAAAATAACATAATTCTATTAGGAAAAATAACATAATTCTATTAGGAAAATGGTATAAGAATAACTTTTGTTAAGGATAAATGTATACCTTTGTGTAGGAATTTATTTTAAAGTGTGAAACTTTCTAAGTAATCTTGAATAGGTTTGAATTTTACCTTACATGTATAGTAATGACTCTGAGTGACTCTGAACAAGTCACTTTAATCTCTCTAAGTATCAATTTTCTCATCTTTAAAATAGAAATGTTAGCACTCATTCCTTGAAATTTTCCTAAGGATCCAATGAGACAACCTTTATCCAGAGACTCTACTCTTCTGATTAATGATTGTCTGTTTGGATCACAACCTCAGGAAAAAGCCTCATTCTCACTTATCTTACATACACTTTTGTCTTAGTATTCCCCCATTTTTTAGTATTAGTCTTCCGCCATTAGAATGTAAACTCTGTGAGGGTAGGGATTGACTCATATCTCTATCCTTCATATGTAGCACAGTTTTTGAAACACAAGAACTTGTTATTTAGTCATTTCAGATGTATCTGACTCTTCATAACTCCATTTGGGGTTTTCATAGCAAAAATATTGGAGTGGTTTGCCATTTCCTTCTCCAGCTCATTTTTTAGATGAGGAAACTGAGGGAAACAGGGCTAAGTGACTTGCCCCGGGGTGTCTGAGAATATATCCAAACTCATGAAAATGAATTGTCTTGTCTCCAGGCTGGACTCTCCATCCACTGTGCCATCTTGTTGCCCTCACATAGTAAGTAATTTTCCTTTTCCTCTTCTCTGTCCATTAAGCACCATGTAAATAAATGCAAGTTATTACAATTGCTATAGAATGGTACAGCAATATTTTTCTTGAACTGAATTATGACAAAGAGGAAAATCCTATTAGACTCAAAAATAATTGGATGGGGTGGGAGTAAAGAGATGGGAAAAACACAGTACCTAGATGGAGCTAGCACAGGGCTAGTAAAAGATTTATTTTTTATTGTTACTCAACTGGGACTTATATAATAACTAGGAATATGTAGTAAATTCCTATTTCCTGACCTGATTTTAGAAGAGACAGTCAGTTTTGGCTTTAAAGGTACATCTGTTCATCAGTGGTTGGGAAGCTAGGTCCACTGAAATGCTAGCAAGCAGGAAAAACACACCAGTTAAAGAGGCTTGTGAGTTGATAGAAATTAAGACCAGATCTTGGGTCTTTGCTGGAATAACTTCAGAACCAACGTCACTACCATACCATGATCAGACTTTTGGGCAAATGACATTTAATATACAGAAATAATCCTGTGTCAGTGGTTCCCTTAGGACATTAAAGATCTGGGTACACTTTGGGTGACTCCTCACTTCTCTGACTCACTACCAATGGTTCAATTAGGAAGGGATTTGAAAACTGATCTCCCTACTCACTCATCTGCCTTCCATCAAAGTATACAGTCACCAACTTCTGTTATAAGGCTACAGGATTACAAAATTCAAAATATGAATAGGTTTATTTAGAGGTTAAGGGAAGTTAATAGGATTCATGTCAAACTCATAGAAAATAGCAGTACCCACTAGTGAGTGACTTTCTCCCCATGGCCTGTATATTGAGATACAAATGGAGAAAGAATGGTATACTCCCATTCTCAACTTCTCCTTAGCTTCAAATTACTGAGAAAACTAAAGTAAATAAAAGGAACTGGTGAAGAGAAGATACAAATTAATAAGTCACAGTAAACTGACATTGAAATGGGAAGAGAGATACCACTGGTAGCAGTCAGTCAGCCAACTACCATTTATTAAGCATCTACCACATGTCAGGTACTGTGCCACTGGAGAGACAAAGAAAGGCAAAAAATATTCCTAGACCTCAAGTAATTCACATTCTAATGGGGAGACAACTTGCAAATATGACTTTGTATAAATGAGATCTATATCTGTCATATCTATAACTATACCTATTTTTTTTCCTTTTTCTCATATCTCTATCTCTATTTCTTTTTACTCTATTTCTTATTTTTATTTATAAAGTAGTTATTCATGTATTGGTCAACCTGCCATCTGGGGGGGGGAGGAGGGGAAAAATTAGAACAAAAGGTTTGGCAATTGTCAATGCTGTAAAATTACCCATGCAGATATCTAATAAATAAAAACTATTAAAAATAGTTATTAGTACAACTTACAATTATTAAATACTTATCACTTAAAATGTCATCTGTTGTATTGTTAAACTATTGCTCACTAATTATATTCTTCTTATTTTTTTTTTTGAGTGCCTATCATTTTCACCTCAGTTTAAAAAAATCAGAAGGAGAACTGCATATCAGATATGTAGTTTGTATTCTTTGGAACAAAGAATTAAGACAATACTATTACAATTCTGATTTATATCAATGACACTATAGCTTGAACAGTCTATACCTATACCTATGTTACGATATTTGCATTTATTTGGCATTAAACACTGTGCCACTGGAGAGACAAAGAAAGGCAAAAAATATTCCTAGACCTCAAGTAATTCACATTCTAATGGGGAGACAACTTGCAAATATGACTTTGTATAAATGAGATCTATATCTGTCATATCTATAACTATACCTATTTTTTCCTTTATCTCATATCTCTATCTCTATTTCTTATTTTTATTTATAAAGTAGTTATTCATGTATTGGTCAACCTGCCATCTGGGGGGGGAGGAGGGGAAAAATTAGAACAAAAGGTTTGGCAATTGTCAATGCTATAAAATTACCCATGCAGATATCTAGTAAATAAAAACTATTTTAAAAAGTAGTTATTAGTACAACTTACAATTATTAAATACTTATCACTAAAATGTCATCTGTTGTATTGTTAAACTATTGCTCACTAATTATATTCTTCTTTTTTTTTTTTTGAGTGCCTATCATTTTCATCTCAGTTTAAAAAAATCAGAAGGAGAACTGCATATCAGATATGTAGTTTGTATTCTTTGGAACAAAGAATTAAGACAATACTATTACAGTTCTCATTTATATCAATGATACTATAGCTTGAACAGTCTATACCTATACCTATGTTATGATATCTGCATTTATTTGGCATTAAACACTGCCAAAGATTTCTGCTGCAAAATCAGTAAAAACTCTACATACACAAATAAGAATCACTGAAAAAATAATACCAAAGTAATAATTTTAAAAATAAACCTCTTATATTTGGAGCAAAATATAGGAAGCTTTACTGCAAATTTGTATATTCATTATATGTATGACTTCATTCTAGTAATTCCCAATTTTTCTAAATATTAATGTTATAATTTTGTAATTTATACTTCTCATTATACTTCAAATGCAACTTGTTTATTAATGAAAACCTGAATCATTTGGGCTTGTAATGAAATAGTTTTGAGGTGCTTCTAAAACTTATTTGATAGTAATGTAAAATATTTCGTGGCTATCTGACAAGTTGTCAATCTTGAATAGCATTGTATTTCTTTTAACTTCCTTCCATGTCCATGTTCTGTTTGTCACCACTTAATTCTTCTGAAGCTACTTAATGAAGAATGGCATTTAAGTCTGTGTGTGTGTGTGTGTGTGTGTGTGTGTGTGTGTGTGTGTGTATGTGTGTGTGTGTGTGTGTGTGTGTGTGTGTGTGTGTGTGTGTGTTTCACTTGAAGGACATACATTTGATAGTAGTGAGCACTTGAATATAATCAAGGAAAGAACATATATTTCTATTTTCATCACTATCTATTTCCATATCTCAATCTCTATATATCTACATCTACAAGCCTTTAAGAGTCAATTAAGTGGTGCTGTAGATTGTAGAGTGCTGGGCCTGATGTCTAGAACACTCATATTCCTGAGTTCAAATCTGGCCTCAGACACTTACTACCTATGTGACCCTATGCAAGTTACTTATCCCTGTTTGCTCAGTTTCCTTGTCTGTAAAATTATCTGGAGGAGGAAAAGTTACCCCTCTGTTTGCATAAATCAAAGAATATTATATTTCTATTCATATGTAATTGGAAAAAGTAAATTGCTAATAAATAAAGTTTAAATAGTATTTGTGAGTTGGAGGAAATCTCCACAATCATTTAACATAAGCTTGACTGAAGTATGAATTTTGTTTACAGTATCCCCAAGAAGGGATCATTAAGTGTTCTATTGAAGATTTTAAGTAATGGGGAATGCATCCACTTCATTTTTGGAGAAATCATTGTTAGGAAGTTTGTCCAAACTGAGCCCAAAAAAAGTCTCCCCATAATTTCTATCCATTGGGTCTAGCTCTGTTTGTTACATGTCTCTCTGCATTTCCCCTCTTTGTTCTAAATTTTACTGAGTCCTCTGAGACTCAGTAGAACAAATTTAATACTTCTTCTACATGAGAAGCCTTCAAATATTAAAGAATAGTATTCTCCCAAAGTCTTTTCTTCTTCAGGCTACACATTTCTAGTTCCTTCAATCAAGTCTTCTGTAGCCTAATCCTGTAGCCTTTTATTATCCTAGTCATGCTACTCTGAACCCACACTAATTTGTTTAAAATCCTTCTGAAATGTGAAACAATAGTCCAGATGTTCTCTGACCAGAGTAAACTAGAGAAAAAAACATGGCTTCCCTTGCTCTGTACATCCTTCTTTAAATATAGCCTAAAATGGTGGTAGATTTTTGGCTGTCATATCACGTATAATGAGCTTGAAGTCCAGTAAAAGCAAACCGTAATTTTCTTCTGAGATGCTATCTAGTCTGTTCTTAACTTTCAGTTTGTAATAATAATAATTAGTATTTATATATGTGCTTTACAAATATTATAAGGTTAAGTGACTTGCTCAGGGTCACACAGTTAGTGTCTGAAGCTGGATTTGAACTCAGATGTTCCTGACTCCAGGTCAGGTGTTTAACTCTGTACCACTTTGCAGCCTCATGGCCATTTAAGGAGGACTAACACCTCTGGTGTCAGGTATTGTGGAGCCCTTTTCAAGCACCTGCGACTCCCAGAAGCTGCAGCATGTGCGGTAGTCACAACCCAGCAAACCATCTTGGCAGACTAAACCAGGTCGAGGTTAACTGATGGGTCACAAATCCTTCAGTGAGTTAGGGAGATGATCATCCCAAACACATGAAGACTTTCTTTAGTGGAATGGATGGATGAGAACAATTTGTTCTAAGGGCCATGAAGGCTGCTTGGAGTTTTGTCACTTGTCCTCTTCCCAATTGAAAGACAAACACTAAAAGCAATAAATATTATCTCATTTTATCCCCTCAACAAACCTGAGAATTAGGTGCTATTACTATTATTATTATCCCCATTTTACAGATAAAGAATCTGAGACAGAGAGGTTAAGTGATTTGAAGGCCAGAAAGTGTCTGAGGCTGGATTTGAATTCAGGTTTTTCTGATTTCAAATCAAGTACTTCATCTGCTAGTTCAGAATGAGAAGCGCAGGTACCAACCTTTTCCCATCCCTATCCCAAACCTTCAGGGAGCTAGAACCAAGTTATTTTTAGAAGGAGTAAGCCCTATTCTCACATGTTCTTCACACATCTCCCAGCATGTTCTTCCTCTACTGCTCTCCATTTATAATGAGAGGCACTCCCTGGCCTGCAGATGGAATCAAGGAAGGGAGGGACAGGAAGATGAGGGCTATTTCCTTCTGATTCTTTTAGTTGTTCTTTCTTTAGGCTGAAACATTTGGGGCCCCACTATTCACTTTTTATGGGAGGAAGACTTTGCAACAACAAAGATATTTTTGTGCTTTCATCATCTAAAGGAAATTTTTGTATTTGGCCATAATCAACACTGGGGTGAGGTAATTTATCCCAGTGTTTCATTTGTAAAAATTGGTAATTCTTAAATAAAACCTTCACCATATTGATCAAAGATGTCTGCTCAGGGCTACCCTTCATGGCAAGCCAGGCTCAAATGAGCACGGATGGTTGTTTCCTACCATCCAAGTGTGCGTCACCCTTCACCACAAAACTGTGCTGAAAGATTATTGTGTAATGAGAAAGAAGTAGAAGAAGAAGGGTTACTTTCTCCCACAACCACAGATTCATTTATTGCTTTATATGCAAAAATTCTTGCCCAGAAAAAGAGCTTTCTGGCAAATCAAGACTCTAGTGAGAGACTTAATAGCTGGAAAAACAATTTAGTCTATATTTCAGGAATAGCTATGTTTCCTCCTCAGCCCTAAAACTGTAGGTATATAGTATTGTCAGAGAAAGGCAAGGGCCAAATTCAAACCAATTTGAAAAGAAATAAGGACTGGATCTAGTAATCTGGATAAAAGATAGAGAGCAATTTATTATGGAAATATAGCAAGATGTCAAGGCTTGTTTAACCGTCCAGATGTTCCATAATATCCCTAGGGCAAAAAGATAATCTTCTCCAATTTGTGCTGATTAGGGATGCTGCACCTTAATTATTATCATCATCATTATTAAAATGAATAATTAACCTAATAGAGAAATATTTCTGAGTTTTAGCTGGTTTGAGAAAAAAGTTTGAATTTTTGCATTCATTGTCGAACTGAATCTTGTTCCTTTTGGTGGATCTGATTCACTCTGCTTCCCTTCCTTTTGCTTTTCCTGAACTATCCATCAAAAGTTGGCAATTTCACAGTGGCCTAAAGTTGATGCTATGACCTTTGTCTGTACCAAAGATTTATAATCATAGACCTTGCACAAATATACAAATATGTATATTTCCAAATTTGACTGCCATTGACTCAATGTGTGGTCTTGGGGCAGAAATTTGAGGATATTTAATTTCTGTGTTTTTATTAAATTAATCCTCATTGCTTCATAAGTCTGTTCCCTAAATTAAATTATTTTTAATTAGGAAGAGTGGTGAAATAAATGATAGTCTTTAGACCAGAGGATCCTTAGCCACAGGATGCATTATAGTGTTCTGAAATCAAAGTATTAACTTTTATGTCAAGTTTTGTTGGAATTTGGCTAATAGACATTTCTTATTTGCTTGTCTGCTTATTCACAATAATTTCCAGAGGAATTATCTAATCTTGCAGAAATTTCAAATACTACTAAAGGGTATCATGATATAGCTGAAAGCTGATTTGTGGTTCAGTTTCCTTAATAGAAATAAAATGCTGATTTTAAATTTTTAAATGGTTAGATATTCTATAGATCTTAAGAGCTTTGTTGATCTTGCTGAGTTACATCTATCAAACATTGAACCATTGATTTCTCACTTAAAGTTAAAAAAAAAGTACATAGATCAAATGACTGGCTGTTTTAATGGCAAGATTAAGCCTATTTTAACATTTCAATGACTTTACACTCTAAATGTGGTGTGCGTATTGCTTCTGTTGATTCAGTTTGTCGAAGCTAGATGGTACAGTGGATAAAGCACTGGGCTCAGAATCAGTCAACATTTATTAATCTGTCTACTATGTGCTATGTGCCATGCAACTAAGGTAAAAAGTCTCTATAACAGGTAAAAGTCTCTGTTTACAATCTAAAGGGGATGACAATATGCATATAAATATATAGAATAAATAAATAATGAACAGACAGCACTAGAATTATGAGGGATTGGGGAAGCCTCATGTCAAAGAGATTTTAGTTGAGACTTAAAGGAAGCCAGGAGTGAAGGAGGTATTCCAGGCAGGTAAATCTGAATTTGAATCCAGTCTCAAATACTTGCTAGCTGTTGGATTCTTGGGGGGAGGATCAAATGAAATAATAATTATAAAGTGTTTGGCACATAATATATAAATGTTTGGTGATGGTGATGATGATGAGGGTGCTGCTGATGAATCTGCACAAGAAAGTAGACAGCAAGGGTTATAGAAGGGGTTTTCTCTTAGTTCAGGAGAAAGAGGAAATGGGAATTTGTTAAGCATTTGAAAATGAATTTTGTCAGAGTGTCCTTGGCTAAGAGTAGCTCTGCTGATAAAGGTAGATGCATGAGACATTTTCTGGGGTTATCTCAGTCTTGATTTGTAACATACAATGAGTGTACTCTGGTCAGCAGGAGCAACAGCAGCAGTGGTCTAGGCCAGGCAGGCCGGTGGTATTGAGCACAGTGACATGGAAACCTAGTGGGTATAGATTATTATTCATTTATTTAGCAAGCTACTTAAGCCTCTCTTGGATCTCTTTATTGCTATGATCCAACTAAAATTTTTATTTAGACTTGGTAATCCAGAATTCACAAACAGCTACTGGGAGAGCTCTAGTGTGAAAATAGATGAGTTTGTTTTGCAGAGCAAAAAATAAAGAAGGGCTATGTAGGTTCATTCTGAAATGTACTTTTTTTCAGTCCAAGAAATCTAGAGCTGCCAGGTCATTATTAATCAGAGAAATGCAAATTAAGACAACTCTGAGATACCACTACACACCTGTCAGATTGGCTAAAATGACAGGGAAAGATAATGCAGAATGTTGGAGGGGATGTGGGAAAACTGGGATACTGATACATTGTTGGTGGAATTGTGAATACATCTAGCCATTCTGGAGAGTGATTTGGAATCATGCTCAAAAAGTTGATCCAGCAGTGTTATTACTGGGCTTATATCCCAAAGAGATCTTAAAGAAGGAAAACAGACCTGTATATGCAAGAATGTTTGTGGCAGCTCTTTTTGTAGTGGCCAGAAACTGGAAACTGAGTGGATGCCCCTCAATTGGAGAATGGCTGAATAAATTGTGGTATATGAATATTATGGAATAGTATTGTTCTGTAAGAAATGACCAGTAGGATGATTTCAGAAAGGCCTGGAGAGACTTACATGATGCTGAGTGAAATGAACAGGACCAGGAGATCATTAAATATTTCAACAACAATACTATATGATGATCAATTCTGATAGACGTGGCCCTCTCCAACAATGAAATGAACCAAATCAGTTCCATTTGTTCAATAATGAATAGAACCAGTGAAAGAACTCTGGGAAATAGCATTTCCACTTCCTCTGTTTTTGTCTGTCTGCATTTTTTATTTCCTCCACAGGTTAATTGTACACTATTTTAAAGTCCGATTCTTCTTGTGCAGCAAAATAACTGTATGGACATGTATACATATATTGTATTTAACATATACTTTAAGATATTTAACATGAAAAAAAAGAAATCTAGAGCTGGATTCTATATTCATCAATATTAACTATGAAGTTTTCTTTCTCAAGGGAGTACAAAACAATTTTTTTCTTCCAATCTTAAATTTATTTCTGCATATTCGCATTTAATAGTGGATTTCTCTGAAACTAGGAGAACAATTTATACAATGACAATAATGTTGTAGAGAAAAAAGCTTTTGAAAGGCTTATATCTATAACTTTTATTACAACGATCAGCCTCAAGTCCAAAGTGAAGATTAAACATTCACTGGAACCTAAAATGAGCAGCAAGACACACATTTTTTCAGCATGGCCAATGTGATAATTGTTTATGATTAGGGTTTTGTTCTTCATTTTGTTGCTATTGTTGTCTTTCAATTGTGGGAGAAGCGTAGAGGGAGTGACAGATTATGGTTTGTTGTTGCCATTCTTAAAGAAGAATGATGTTATTATGTTAGAGTCAAGTTACAATGTCTGACAGTGGCTTATCAGACCAAAACAAATATGGAATGCTCTGCCATAGGATGGACACATATAATCCATATGAACCTTTGAGGTGGATTTTCTAAATTTGTGCATCTCATATTTCTTTTGAACTACTTCAATTCTGCTTTGCTGATAGAGCACAGCACCTGCTCTGATGAGGGCACGCCATGCTGGGTGGTCCTGTGAGAGACCTTGAGATTATCCTTGTATCACTTTTTTTGAACACCGTGTGAGCACTTGCTCTGTATGAATTCTCTATAAAATAGTCTTTTAGGCAACCATATATTTCGTATTTGAACAACATGATCAGTCCAAAGGTGTTGTGTTCTCTGCAGCAGAGTTTGATTGCTTGGCAATTTAGTTTGAGAAAGGACCTCAGTGTCTGGTATCTTCTCCTGCCAGGTGATCTTCAGAATCTTTCTAAGACAAATGGAAGCTATTCAGTTTCCTGCCATAGTGCTGTATACTGTCTACTGTTCACAGGAATGCAATAATGAGGTTAGCACAGTGGCTCTGTAAATCTTCAGTTTGGTAATTGATCTAATATTTCTTTTCCCCCACATTTTCCTCCCAAACATTGTATAAAGTACAAGCAAAGCTTAGAGAGATGCAGGATGGCTCAGTAAGAAGACAGATGAAATTCAGGTTTATGCTGATAGTAACAATCCAAAGCACTTTTATGGTGTCCAGAAGACATAAAGGAATGTAAAAATAAATTTATTGAAAAATTCCATTGGATTACTTTGAGCATTTTGAGGAATGGGGTCATTATTTTCATGTCTATCTATACCTAATAATAATAATCTCGTTTCTGGAGTCAGTCATTTTCTTCTACTCTCTGAATCATAGAGTTGAATTCACTTTTTTCCTCCTTTGAAATGTATGACTATCATCTCAAAGCAAGGTATGGAGAGCCAGTTTTCTTAGTCTGCCATGTTAAGTACTGCTGATGTCCTTTGGAACTTCTGCTGTTCTTTTGCTTCTGTGCAGATGATACCAACTCAAGCCCTTTCATGGTTTTGTTTTTTCTGTTCCCCTCATTTGCCTTTTATCTTTAAGAACCATCAATTATCCAGTAACTTCTGGCTATTAAGGACTTCAAAAATGGAGGCTTTCTTCTGAGTCAAAAACAACAACAAAAAATAAAAAAAATAATCCCAACCCCAAACACAAAAATCAATGTGATCTGAAGGATCAAAGGCCTTTATTACTCTCTTTACAATAACTACTATTGAGCAAAACAATCTCGGGTCCATCCTTATCCACAGACTTCCTATCTTCCTCCCACAGAACAATTGTCTCTGAGTCTGTTTATTACCAGGGAAGAAACATTGCCAAAATACAGTCTAATCTTCACCCTGCCTTTACTGAAATTCTTATCCATGTCCTAATCGCTTCCTGCCTTCGACTACAATATTTCTTTTATGGTCTTCTTCAAACTTTGTTCTCTAAACTTCAAACAGGGTGGAATCCTGGCCAGCGTAAGCTGTCACTCCAGAAAATAAGAGGATAAGGTTCTCACCACTAGCATTGGCATCCTACCCAACTTCAGCTTTTAACTCCAAATTATTCTTGCATTACAAATGTCTATTGATTTGTTGCACTTTACTTTTCTGAGCTCTGATTTGCTTGACTTAATCATTATTCTTCTTTAGCACTTCTAGAATCATAGTATTTTTGTAAATGGAAGAGATTTTGGAAATCACTTGTCATTTCACAAACAAGGAGAGTGAGGTACTAAAAAGTTCTCAAGACTAAGACTTACTAAATGGCCTATGATTTGTCCAAGGTTATATAACTCAGTAGTAGAGCCATGTACTTGAATACATAATTTTTAATGCTTTATCCTCAGTCCAAACAATCGACAATTAATCAAAATGCAAGGCATTGGGAATACAAAAATGAAACCAATTCATGTCTTTAAAGAGCCTGCATTTTAGACGGGAAAACAACATATAATATATACAAATAGCTATATTGTTGTTAATTTGTTTCAATCCAATTATTTGTAACCTCATTTGGGGGTTTTCTTGGCAAAGATAGTGGAACTGTTTGCAATTTCCTTTTCCAGCTCATTTTACAAGTGAGGAAACCAAGGCAAACACGGGCTAAGTGACTTGTCCAGGGTCACACAACTAGTAACTCAGGAAATTATGTTTTTCTAACTGCAGGTCCACATTTCATCTGCTGCTTATCTGAGAAAATAAATATAAAGTGATTTGAGGTGGGGTTGGGAAATACTAACAGCTGGGGGCAAGAATAAGAAAAGGCCTCATGTATTAGGCAGTCTTTGAATAGTATTTTGAAGAAAAACAGAAATTCTGGAATGGGGAGATAGGGAGTTCATTTCAGCTATTGGGAACCATTAGTGCAAAGGCAAGGAGATAGAGGCAAGAATGACATGTATTCTAAATGAGAAGGCCAAATTATTTAGATTTGAGTATTTGTGGGGGAAGATTTTAGTGTATTACTTTATACATAATATATAGCATAATTGAAAAGGTAGGTTAAAGCCAGTTTGTGAAGGGCTTGAATGACTAACAGAATTGTTTGTATTTGATACTGGAAGTAATAAGGAACTAATGGAACTTATTGAACAGGGGTTTTATGTGGGTTAGTCCTAAACTTAGGAAAAATAAATTTGATGATTGTGTGGAGGTTATATTGGAGAAAGGAGAGACTTAATTAGGGAACTCATTTAATAGACTACTGCAATAATCCAAGTGAGAAATGATGAAAACCTGACCCTGGGTAGTCATGTTATGAGTGGACAGAAGTAAATGTCTGTGAGAATCAACAGGAGTTGGCAATTGGCTATGTGGGGTGAGGGAGAATAAGGAATCAAGGACAATTCCAAATTCCAAACATGCTACTTCTTTATAGAGAATGTTTTAACATTCCTTCACTTTTTGTATGTTTGATGTGGGAGATGAAAAACTAATTAATTACTACGAACTCATGAATTTCCTCCATGGACCAATGCAAAAGTAGGATTGGATCTTGTGCTTAAATAGATTAAATTATATAGCCTGAGAAATTCCTCTCTACCCACAAAATACCTCACCCATCTTCTTATGTCTGAGAGAACCCCTTGAAAGTGGTAATATATCAGCAAATTCATACTAAAGCATAAATTATTAACAACAGATTCTTTCCTAAAAGCAGACCAATAGTGGAGTAAACAGAGAAATGCCTTTTTCAATTTTTGTCCGGGTCTACCCCTGAGGGTTGTCTGTCTTGTGCTTTGTACATAGGCATTGGAACTCCACATATGGATAACTTATTCCACGCAATTCTGGTTGGAGGTATGACCCAAGAAAGAGAATAAATGGATCCAGGATACATGCTACAGTGTTGGCTCCTAGTTGAGGTATAGAATAGAATACAATTACTATGGTTAAGCCAGGTGGTCTTTGAATAGTGGTAATTTTCTAAGTAGCTTTCATAATAGTTAAAAGCCAATGAAAAATATCCAGGCTTGATTTTAGGTGAAAAAAATAAGAGGAAGTGATTTACAGATACTTTTCTTGACATTTTTCTAGAAACTAGTTTCCATATTTTCTGTAAAGCCTACACTTCAAAATTCAGATGGTTCCATGATCTCATTGGTGGATATTGCCCCTCATCCTCATTTTCTTATCCTTGTCCAATATTGTTCTGTAAATATTCCATCAAAGAGTCATTGGATAATTTCATCTAGTTCTTTTAAAAATTTGAGACACCATTGTATCAGCCCTTGGGCTGCTTATCTGTTGTAGCATTCTCGCTACATAATTGGTTTACTTTCTTTTGTGTGAATGTCTTTGGTGATGTTTTTAAAACCATGTCTCAGATGAATCGATGATGGCAAATAGATAGAGCTTTTATTAAACGCTTGCTATATGCCAGTCGCTGTTCTAACCCACTGGAGGTACCAATATAAGTAAGTAAAATAGTCCCTGACATTGAGGAGCTTGCATTTTAATGAGGGAAGGCCACACATAAAAGGGGGCTTAAAAATGAGGGTGAACACAGCCTGGAAAGGAGATAAAGGACTAAATATGAAAAAAATAAAATGAATCTCCCAGAATCCCAGGATAGTTTTAGGAGAAGAAACAACTTTTCTTGAAAAAGTCATCTTCCTTTGGTTCTTCTTTTTATAAATCCTTTTCAATCTGGCTTCTACCTCATCATTTATCTGAAACTCTCTCTGAAATTATCAATGATCTCTTAATTGGCAAACTTAATTGTCTCTTCTCAAACCTCTTCCTTCCAACCTCTTGGCAGTCATTGGCACTGTAAACTACCTTTATCTGAATAGTCTTTTTTCTCTGGGTTTCCATGATTCTTCCCTCTCTAGAGTCTCCTCCTACATATTGGATTACTTCTCAGTCTATTTTGCTACATCTTTACACATGCCCACTGATGGTGGATGTCTCCTAATTCTTTATTCTGCATCCCTTTCTCTTTTTTTTGCTCCAAATTCTCTCATTTGGTGGTTTCAGCTTCCATGGATTCAATGATCATCTCTTTGCAAATGATTTCCAAATACAGTCCTATTCTTTCTCAAAATTCTGGCATCATTAGCTCTAGTCTGGCATCATCAACTGAACTACCTGTTGGACAATTTGAATATTTCATAGACATCTCAAACTTAATCACTCTCTTTCCCCCTAAATACTAGTTTCTTTCAAACTTATCTATTAATTCAGAAGGAACCATTATCATTCTAATCCTCTAATTGAGCAATTTCAGCATCAACCTCATTTACTCTTTATCATTTCCCCAAATATTCAGTCAGTTGCCAAAATCCTGCAATTTCTTTCTCTACAAGACCTCTCACATAAAACCTTTTCTTTCCATTCACATTATGATCACAATTGTTCAGGCCTTCATCACCTCTCAACTGAGTTATTGTGTATTCCCATTACTTTTTTAAAAAAAGTTTTCATAAGGAATATTTATTTCAAAGATACAAGAACAAGCATACATATATTTTACCAAACACCTCAAGGGCACACACTCAACCAAGTTATTTCAGTTTATAGGGGAATAGGCTCAAAATTTAACTCATTCCCCATGTTGCATTAGTTCTACCAAGTTCATGTCCAGGTTTGATTCAGCTGCCAGATGAAACTAATGTCTTAATTTCCACTGACATGGAACTAGGAGGTTATTCCTGAAGGTTCTCCCTGCTCCTTGAGGCATCAATAATATTACTTCTTCAAATCCAGTGGAATTTTTTGAACTCACAAGTCAGAAAAGACATACCTTTCACCTAAATGGAAAACATCAATGCTGATATGAAAGAGCATGGTTCATTTCTCAGGGTCTCTTGCTTCTTTTCTCTTGTCCTAGGTAGTCCATGGGAGTGGGTGAGTGAGTTGTAGAAGCTGTCAGTTTCACCACCAGCATCATCCCTTCTTTGATTCTTTGAGTTATGTTTTTCCTATAAGGAAAGGTGACTATCCTTCATGCAATGCTCATGATTCCTGGAGGATGGTCCTTAGGGTGGGAAAAGAGCCCAACTTCACATCCTTCAAGCCCCCAGCTCTCAGTAAGAGAAAACAGCTCCCTTCAAGACCTGATGATGAAAGGATGCCCAGATCGCTGCCTTTTTCAGAAGCTAAGCTTTCATGTATATCTTTAGCTCTTAGCCTGAGAGCATGATAAGTACATAACAAATGCTTATTAATTGATTTTTCTGTGACTCAAATCTATATATTGCTACTTAGGGAGCTTGTTTTTTTTTTAAACTACATCTATGAGAGACAATATAGTGTAGTAGATAGAGAGTTGGAGCCATGGCAGGGACAGGGTTGGTAATCTGGAAGAAGACATGTGGACCACGCTAGAAGTGGCAATTTCCAAGCAGATTTCCCCATCTAATGACCTTCTAATTGATTTCCTTACTTTAAGACTCTCCTGACACCAGTCTATCTTCCACATAGCTGCAAAAATGATTTTTCTTAAGTTTCACAATTAATTGTTGTTTGGTAGCTAGGTGGCTCAGTGGATAGAGCCCTGGGCCCAGGGTTCAAATCCAGCCTCAGCTATTTATTAGCTGAGTGATCATGGGCAAAGTCACTTAATCTCTCTTTGCCTTAATACATCAGAGAAAGAAATGATAAGTCACTTTAGTATCTTTGCCAAGAAAAACCCCATAGATAGTATGATGCATGGGGTCATGGAGAGCTGTCCATGTCTGAACAACAGCAAAGCCAAACAATGTTACTCTGTTACTCAATAAACTTCAATGGTTCTCTATTACCTCTGGAATAAAATATAAATTTTTTTTTATTTTTTAAGCTTTTCATAACCTGAAAACCTGTTGCCTTTTCAATCTGACATTCTATTCTTATCCACACAATCTACAATTCAAATATTATGTCCTATTTCTATTCCAAACAGCCAGCCAATCAATGAGGCAATAAACATTTATTAAGCACCTGTTATGTGCCAGGTACTCTTATCTCAATAACTTGGACTGGTTTTTTCCTATTCCTGTAATGCTCTCCCTTCTAATTAATCTGAATCTCAGATAGGGTGGCTTTCTTTAAGAGTCTTTTCAAGTGTCACCTTCTTCAGAAAGCCTTTTCTGGACCCCTGGATGCTAGTGTCAGTCTCTCCAAGGCTATGTTCTGTCTGAATTTCTTGAATGTAGTTATTATACATATTATAGTTATGTACTGTTTCCTTCATTAAAACATGAGCTATTTGAAACCAAGAACTATGGTTGGTGGATCAGTGTGAGAAGATAGAAGGTAGCATATAAGAAGGATTTTATAAAAATAAAGTTGATAGGACTTGGCAGCAGAATAAATGGGAATGGGAGGGGCAAGATACAAAGGCAGGAAGACCTGTATTCAAATCTAAACTCATGTTGTCTATGTGACAATGGGCAAGGCTTCAACCCTCTCAGTGACTCTGGTGACTCCAAGGTGATAAATAACAGAGCAGAAAGAATTTGCATTGGTCAAAGGCATTTACTCATAAGTGTTCCCAGTTCTAATAATAGATTATTGGTATTGAAAAGATGGATGTTTATAGCAGACATCATCTTGGAATTATGAAAAATTCTATGACAATTCCCTGATAGAATTTAGCTCAGAGGTGTTACACATAACCACAGGCCATAGTTTGTTCACACATTTCTGAGTGCAGGTGAACCAGATTAAAAATGGAAATTTTGACAAAATGAATTAAAATTCAATAAAACATAGATTATGTTAATATATAGTTTTCTAAGTCTATATGCATCTGGCAAGGATTTTATACATGGTTTAATGGCTCCCATTTCTATTGCTTTAAAGGAAGATGGGTGTTGGTGGGTATATCATTAGCTAAGAGAAGCTAGCTGTACCTCTCAATTGTTTTGGGGGGATAAGTAGGTGGAGTGCTGGGCCTGGAGTTAGGAAGACTCATCTTCCTGAGTTCAAATCTCACCTCAGCTTCTTACTAAATGTGTGACTCTAGGCAAGTTATTTAACTCTGCCTCAGGTTCCTCGTCTGTAAAATGAGCTGGAGAAGGAAATGATAAACTACTCCAATATTTTTGTCAACAAAATAAAACAAAACTCAAACGGGGTCACAAAGAGTCAAACATGATTGAAAACAACTGAACAACAATGCAAGCCAGCACCTTCCCTTAACTTTCAATTATACAGAGTTGCTTTAGGGCAATGGTGTCAAACTCAAATTGAAAAAAGAGACTATGTTTCATCTTAGAAGACCATATGTTAACATTATTTATGCTGTATTATATATTTATTTATTTATTTTGTTAAATATTTTCCATTTCCATTTTAATCTGATTTAGGCCACACTTGGCAATGTCACTATAAAGCCCACAAGTCTCCCATTTGACTCCTCTGCTTTAAAGTACAGTTTAGATGCCACTTCCTTTAGGAAGCCTTTCCATACCCTTACAGTTATCAGCACTGTCCCTTTTGAAATTATTTTGTATTACTTTACTTTTTTTGATTTGTGGATGATATATTACCCAGTAGGTCATAAATTACTTGAAGGTAGAATTTTTTTTTTTTTTTTTTTTGCTTTATTCTTTGCATCCTCAGCTGCACAGCATAACACTTGGAAAATTCTCCATAACTACTCCCAAATTTACTTTCACTGAATGATACTTATGGATACATGTGAACACATCCATTTAGAGATAGCTGGTGTTAAAGTCAAATCCTGTTACATTTGCTTCCTTCTGCGCTTCTCAAAGCTGTGATTTGAACTCTTGAGGTGCTCTTAGCATGGACACAAATCACAGCCCCTCTGATCTTTAGCAGAATGTCTCAATGCATTGAAGAATAAATCTTAGAAAAATTCCAGCAGCTTTTAGTGAACCTACTGGGGATTCGATCCTCAATTTAGTTTGCCCGGCGTGAGGATGGCAGACAGGCTTCTATTCAAACTTTTGCACATAGTGCTCTGTGGGCATATCCTTCAAAGACTCATGCTCATCTCTGTACTCTGAGGATGTAGGACTCTAATAGAGTAATATTTATATTGTGTTTTATAGTTTTGAAGAGAAATTATGTTGACATGGAAAGAGATAAGAATTCAAATCTTGTCTCCCAAACTTGCTAGATATGTGACTACAGGCCCCAGAATTGAATGGTGGAAGAAATTATCTTTGGGAAGTTGTGATTCTAATGATTCAAAGGACCATATTTTAATAAGAATATTTTTATAGTTCTGTGGTAAGGCTATTGCATAGAGGATACAGATAGTTATCACTTTATAAAAGTTTACATTTATAGTTTATTAAAAATTGAAGTTGAGGAGCACTGATTGATTTTTTTTTTTTTTTTTTAGGAAAAGCTTTATGGTCATCTAGGTGACTGGATAGAGTCATGGATAGAACACTGAATCTGGAATTACAAAGATCTGAGCTTGAAGAAATTAAAAGCATTTCTTATATTTTAGGCAACTCTGAGGGGCTACTTCACACCTTTCCTATCGGCTAAGATGACAGGAAAAGATAATGATAAATGTTGAAGAGGATATGGGAAAACTGGGACACTAATTAATACATTGTTTTTTATTATAGCTTTTTAAATACAAAACATATACATGGATAATTTTTCAACAACTAATACATTATTTATGTAGTTGTGAAATGATCCAATAATTCTGGAGAGCAATTTGTAACTATGCTCAAAGGATTATAAAACTATGCTTCCCTTTGATCCATCAGTATCTTTATTGGGTCTGTATACCAAAGAGATCATAAAAGGATCCACATGTGCAAAAATGTTTGTAGCAGCCCTTTTTGTAAAGTCAAGAAATTAGAAATTGAATGGATGCCCATCAATTGGGGAATGGCTGAGTAAGTTTCAGTATATGAATGTAATACATCGTTGTTGTTCTATAAGAAATGATGAGTAGGTTCACTTTAGAGAAGCCTGCAAAGTCTTACATGAACTGTTGCTGAGTGAAGTGAACAGAACCAAGAGAATACTGAACACAGTAATAACAAGCTTCTGTGATGATCAACTGTGATGTACTTGGCTCTTTTCAATAATTCAGTGATTGAAGACAATTCTAATAGACTTGAGATGGAAAATGCCATGCAGAGAGAGAAACTATGGAGAATGAATATGTATTGAAGCAAAGTATTTTCACCTTTTTTCCATTGTTGTTTATTTGTTTTTCTTTTTTGTGTTTTTTCTCTTTTGATCTGATTTCTTTTGTACAATATGGAAATATATTTAAAATATTTGACCTGAAACAAAATAAAATTAAAACAAAGATCTGAGCTGAAATCTAGTTTCATACACTTCATACTTGTGTAACTCTGGGCAAATCACTTAATTGGCTTTCAGACTCAGTTTTTGCATCTGTAATATAGGAATAATAGCACCTGACTCCTACAGATGTTGTGAGGATGAAATGAGATAGTTATGAAACATTTTGCAAATCTTAAAGTAACAAAAGTTGGTTATTTTTACAGTCAATGAGAACTTATTAATTACTTTACTGTGTGCCAGAGTGCTAAGCACTGGTATACAAAGAAAGTTGAACTTCCTGTTCTAGAATATTTCATGTTCTAACATGATAATAGCTATGAGATAACATGAAAACAATTATTTATATATGATATATACAGTCTAAATAGAAGGGATTCTCAGAAGGAAGGCACTGAAGTAGAGGAGAATAGACAGACAACTAAAAAGGAAGGGCTAGCCTGGGAAGGGTTTTCAATACTAATCAAGAGTTCATACTTCATTTTGGAAACAAAAGAAAAAAAAAAAAACTACTGAAGTTTATTGAATAGAGAGGTGACATGATCCGATCTACATTTTATTTATTTATTTGTTTGTTTATATTTTTATTTACAAAACATATGCATGGATAATTTTTTCAACATTGACCTTTGCAAAATCTTCTGTTCCAAATTTTCCCCTCCTTCTCCCAACCCCCTCCCCTAGATGGCAGGTAGTCCAATACATATTAAATATGTTAAATTCAATATATATATATTTATATAGTTATCTTGCTGTATAAAAAAAAATGGATCTAGAAAGAAAAAAAAAACCTGAGAAGGAAAACAAAAATGCAAGCAAATAATAACAGAAAGAGTAAAAATGCTGTGTTGTGCTCCACACTCAGCTCCCATAGTTCTCTCTCTGGGTATAGATGGCTCTCTTCATTACTGGACGACTGGAAATGACCTGAATCACCTCCTTGTTGAAAAGAACCGCCTCCATCAGAATTGATCATCATATAGTCTTGTTATTGCCATGTAAAATGATCTCCTGGTTCTGCTCATTTCACTCAGCATCAGTTCATGTAAGTCTCTCCAGGCCTTTCTGAAATCATCCCATTGGTCATTTCTTACAGAACAATAATATTCCATAATATTCATATATACCACAATTTATTCAGTCATTCTCCAACAGATGGGCATCCACTCAGTTTCCAGTTTCTGGTCACTACAGAAAGGGCTACCGATTTACATTTTAGAGAAATCACTTAGTTTGCTGATAAATTGTAGTGAGAAGAGACTTGAGGCATGGCAGTTAATTAGTAAGCTATTAGAATAATCCAGATAAGAAGTGATAAGGATCTTAACATATGCATGAGTGGAGGGGGTGAATATCTGAGAAGTGGAGATAGAATATTTGGCAACAGATTGTACATGCAGAATAGAAGATGATAATAGTCATCAGAAAAATAAATGATCAGAGGAAAAATAATGGGTCAATCATTTAGAATGTGGAATAACTAGTGGACAGCCCCTGTGCTTCTTTGTTATCTGGGGAATGTAAGGAGAACCAAAGAAAGCCCAACATGTAGATCTCATTTGATCCTCACAACAACCCAGTTGCTATTACTGTCCCCAATTTACAAATGAGAAACTGAAACTGAGAGAGGTTAAATGATTTACCCAGGATCATACAGGTAGGAAATGTCTGAGGTGGATTTAAACTCAGATCTTTCTGATTCCAGATCCAGTGCTTTATCCTGCCACTTACCTAACTGCAATGTTTTCCTTTAATCAGCGTTCCAATAATTTCCTCATCTCAGTTTCCTCATCTGTAAAATGGAAATAATAACATCAATCTCCTGGTGTTGTGGTAAGGATCAAATGGCATAAGGGAGATACAATATTACCTTAAAGCCTATGTAAATGCAGCTGTTCTTCAAACTGCATTCATATGCACTTTCTTACTAGTTCCTCCTAAAAATCCAATATTTGTAGAGAAAATATGAGGAAACTAAAATATAGAAAGGTTAAGTGACTTGTATGTAGCCTTCTGCATTCAAATGTAAGTCTCTGGTTTCCTTATATTTCCTCCCACAGACACAGACAAAGTCTCTAAAACATTTTCTCATCCCCGCAACCTGCACCATTCATCAGATATGCTTGGCTGAATCGGTCTATAATCAACATGGACAATTTAATTTTCAACATAGAAGTTACTGATACCTGAGTTAGAATTTTGCACAGTTAGGAATGAGTCTGATTTACCCTAGTTGCAATCTGGGTGGGGGGGGGCAGGAGAGTAGGCAGGTTCTGTTGCTATTTACCATCCCTTACTTGTTAGGGTCCCCTGCCCCCAAAGCCTTTTCATATCTCTTAGAGGCCACTTGGTGGCACTAGAATTGTAGAAGCACTCTAAGCCAGGCTAAAAGCTGCTCTAATGGGGCTGGGGTAGAGGTGAGGGTTGGGAGGAGTGAAATACATGGGAGATGCAATGAGAAAAGCAGGTCTTTAAGGACTGAATTTTGGACTTTGCTTCTAAATCCTAGAGATGCTTCTTATAGATGCTATAGAGGGAATAGAGATGCCTTTGCAGAAGAGAGAGAGAGAGAGAGAGAGAGAGAGAGAGAGAGAGAGAGAGAGAGAGAGAGAGAGAGAGACAGAGAGAGAGAGACAGAGACAGAGACAGAGAGAGAGAGAGACAGAGAAAGATACAGAGACAGAGAGAGAGAGACAGATACACAGAGGGAGACATATAAAGAGAGAGACAGAGAGACAGAGAGAGATACACAGAGACAGAGAGAGGGAGACAGAGGGAAAGAGAGACACAGAGAGAGAGAGACAGAGAGACAGAGAGACAGACACACAGAGAGAGACACATAAAGAGAGAGACAGAGAGAGATACACAGAGACAGAGAGAGGGAGACAGAGAGAAAGAGAGAGAGACAGAGAGAGAGGCAGAGAGACAGAGAGACAGAGACAAAGACAAAGGGAGAGAGAGAGACAGAGGCACACAAAAAGACACATAGACACAGAGAAAGAGACAGAGAGACACACACAGAGAGACACATAGAGTAAGAGACAGAGAAAAGAAGAGAAAGAAAAAGAGAGACATGTTCAGAAACAGAGACATTCAGAGTGACAGGGAGAAACAGAGATAGAGACAGATATAGAGAGACAGATGGACAGAGAGACAGAAGCAGATGGAGCAAGAGAAAGACACAGAGACACACACAGATAGAGAGCCAGAGAGTCAGAGACAGAAATAGAAACAGAGACATAGAGATGGAGGCAGATAGAGACACACACACACACACACACACACACACACACACACACACACACGCGTGTGTATATTCAGGCTATCAGTAATGCTTCTGAAGGAAGGCTTGGTCTCATGTGAAAACAATGGTTTTGAGACTTGGTGAAGGTAAGTCTGGTCACCTTTTTCCAGGTTTTATGAGGACAGTCCTTGCAAGAGTCACTTCCCACCCTCCTGGGAAGTATCATGCTACGAATGTTGGACTCATCACTTCCTGTTTTGGGCTACTTCCTAGACCATTCCTTCAAGGGAAGAACTTGGGAAACTGATGCCCAGAGTTAGTCCCCCTGGGGCAGAGGTGGGGCACATGGGTGGGCCTGTTTGGAAAGACCTGAATTGCTATTGACTGAGGCTATATGGAGGATAAAGTTTCTTTCTCACATTCTTTTCTTTCTTTTTTTTTAGGTAGGTGGTAGTGATGGTGGTTGGTGTGTATCTGTGAGAGAGAAACTTAGCATTTATTTTTAAAGCATAAAAAGGGGACTGAAGTGCCCTGCTTTTTCCCTTTCTCCCCCTTTGTATGTCTCCTTCCAAACACCCTGACTGGTCTTTTATGTACACAGTTGCTCAACAGACACCAAGAATGTTTTTTGTTCCAGGGGTCTGAGGCTAAATATTAGTTCAGTTAGGGTGAGAAACGTGGTCTTTGCAACGTCCATTTCCATTGCAATAAATCTATTTGTGCACACATGAGGGACACAGGGAGAGCGGATTCTGTTTGAGCCCAAGTCCTCAGACATAGCTTTATAATACTTAGGGTTGTTTATGGCACTGCTGAGAAATGCTGGGTTGGGGTAGCCCGGGTTGACTCTGGCTGGGCCTTTTGAAACAGTTTTCAAGTTAGTTAAAAGGGAAGGACAATTGAAGGGAAGATATTTTCTTAATTTTTCTTGTTGGTTTGGAGAAGTAGAAATGCAGTTTTGGCACTTAAATAACATACCCAAGGTCTTCCATTACATCAGCCCCAGAAGCCCATTTTCTGCTCCCTTCCCCCCACCCCTTAGAAAGATGACCTCATTGGACTAGGGACAGCACTGTCCCTTGTTATTTTCATTGTCCTCAGCTGATTCTTAGTTTCTGCCTGGTCTGCACTCCTTAACTGAACTCAGCTCACCCGGATCTTTTTAGGTCTGGGGTTACCCTTATTGTCTCCTGGGGGCCACTCTCCTCTGTAAAGGTTCTTCTTGCCTTTGACCCTTTCCCAACTGTAACCTCTGCCATGTGGCTAAAACTCAGAAATTAGAACCAACTGCTATGATCCAAGTGGATTATACACCAGATCAAATCTTAGTCAATCCCCTCCCCTCCCCATAATAGTTCCAACTAGCAAAAAGTCTGAGACAAACCAGTTAGTTAGTCCATTAGGCTAGTTCCCTGGTGTAATGAAGAGCTTCACTGTATTTAATCAGCAGGCATTGTAGCGCTGAAACTATACAGCAAAGGGTGTGACATTGGCTGCATTAAAATAAAACAATTCTGAAACGAACAATCAGGAGAAATTTGTGTCTCTTCAGACAGAGTCATAACTAGGAATTCTTGTGCATGTGATGGGGGTGAGGGTGTGGAGAAGGGAGAGAGACTGCTGCAGCAATCCAGAAGACAAGGATTTAATCTTCTGGGTAAGAGAGAAACCTTCCAGAAATGTAAGGTAGGTCTGAGGACATGGGCACTGTGGTAATGGGACCCAGGCAGTGGCTTGATTGGGGATGTACTGGTAGAGGACTATGAGATGAGGCAGAGAGAGAGTATTTTCCCCATTGGGGAATTGTAGACGCCACTATTATTCCCTGGCATTTCCTGGGCCAAAGCACTTATAGCAATGTAGTATGCACAAATAACAATCATTTTTCAGGCTGCAGACCATCTCCACCATTTTCTTAGTGAGGACTTCCTCCCTGGTTGGTGGTGTGAGGAGCTAAGTGAGGTGACCCTTGTTTAAAGGCTTTGAACTTTCTGAATGATGAATAACCAGTCAGCATGAAGAATGATCCCAGGATAAGATCCATTCCCTATATCATCATTGGATGATGCTCTCTTCTATCACTTAAAACAAAGAATATATATATATCTATATGTATATATAATCTATATATATCTATATCTATCTATCTATCTATCTATCTATCTATCTATCTATATGAATATATAAAATATGAAATGTAGCCCCCAATTTTTCCCCATGGATATACCACTTGAGAGAGGGGTATGTGCAATGCAGTCTTGATAAAGGGACAATTTGTTCGCTATTCCTGACAGTCACACTCTGAGCCTCCAGGAAGGGTATCTTGCAATCAGCACAGATGAGTGTTTCATCTCGAATGCTGTGGGCTGCAGGAATTCTAACAGTATTTCTTTCCAGCATCCAAAACCATATCTGGGCCTCAGCAGACTCCTTTCAGGGCACTGCTGGCGGCAATCTGTACATAGAGGCCAGAAGTAGAAGCACCAAAAAGTTGAATCCATTCCATGGCTAAGGAAATGCTTCTGAGAAACCTGCTTTCCTCCATTGGACTTTGCTCAGTAAGTCTGTTTGCCTGAGTGTGACCTACAAGCTTAAGGTATTAATTCCTTTTTTTCCCCCCTCTTTCAGATGAATATCTGATATGAAATTAGTAAGAGAAAAATGATGTGCTACATAAACCACCAGTTCCTTCCCAGTGGGAGGATGTAAAAACTGAAGGAAGAGATAAGGTTACATCCCTTGGGCATCAGTCGCTTGGTGGTTCGGAGCGCATGCCTTTGATAATCAGCATCAGTATCTCTTTCATGTCACTGAACACAAATAGGAAGGCATCAAAGAGACTAATTCAGAAGAGAAATTGTTAAACAGGCCCGACTGGGTTGAGCAACGCTGAAATGAGGAACTCTGAAAGGGCAGGATTAGAAGGGAGGTCAGCACTCTTGGGCAAAGCAAGGGAATAAATTAATAGGCCCTCTATGTGGCTTCTGAAGCCTTGGTGGCTGTCACAGTATACCCCATAGGTCTCTTGCTTTCTCTCCCTCCATATGCTTTTATGTTGATCAGAGATGAGCAGGACTTCTTGGTGGCAAGAAGCTTATTGGCCTGTACTTTTGGATTGTTATACAATTTGAGTTACACAGGCCCTCTGATTCTTTAATCCTGACTTTTTCTTAATGTTAATCTACTAGTAGATACTTGTCCTTTTTCTGAGACACTCGGGCGTCCAAGGAAAACACACGAAAGAACAAGGCTTTGTTCTTTTGCCATCAGGAGTCTGGCTTGGGGTGTGCTGCAAATACGGAATTACTTTATAATGATTCACGGTTTTCTTTGCTATAGGCTTCCAAGGGGCAAATAACTTTGCTGAGGCTCAATTTTATATACTTATGATATAATTTCTTTCTTGTATAATATTAGTAAAACGTGTATCCCTGAAACCCCAAACAAACAAAAAAGTGAATTCTTTTACATTGACAACATAATAATAATAATAATAATTATTATTTTTTGCCAACTAACATTTTCTTGGTTGTTTTCAAAACCAAGTATGTGAATGAAGTATGGAAGGATGAAAAGTTTCCATATTAGATGAAAAAAACCACATAAGATAAAAGATATCTTCAAGGTAAAAAGAACTTTGGGATCTATTACTGTCTACTTGAAAGATCTTGTCCAGTTGATTAAAGTCTCTGGCCCTCAGTTTCCTCATCTGTAAAATAAAAGGACCAGTTTAGTTCTGATCTAAAACTAATTAGATCAACTAAACTAGTTATTTGTTAGCTCTAAATCCTAAAATCTTTTACATAATTTAGTTTTATATGGACATAAACAATGAAAGGGACTAATCCATGAGTATGCCTTATTTACTGTCAATTTGTTCTAACTGGCTACAAGGTCGGACTTTGCTCGGTGACCTCCTATTTTGAATTTTTCTTTTTTTTGATTATTCTGGTTCCTTCTGTCAAATAGTTTCAATGCTCACAGCATTTATTCACAGTATTAAACACTAATTAAGCACCCACTATGAATAGAGCATTGTACCAGGCAGTGGAGGTGGATATAAATATAGAAAAAACATGGTCCCTGCCCTCAGTGTAGTAGAGGGAGAAGATAGGAACAATGAAAGTTACGCTTACACACTTTAGAGATGCAAAACAAACCACTATGTGAGGACCAAGCCAGAAAGTCATTAACCCACAAGATGGTTAGGATTCATAGGATATCATGATTCAGACTTTATTTTTATTTTTTTCAATTACATGCAAACAAAAATTTTTAATATTTGAGTTTCAGAAGTTTTGAGCTCTACATTCTCTCCCTCCTTCTATCCCTTTTCTCCCTCCCCCCCACCTTGAGAAGAAAAAGTCATTTGATAAAGTTTATACATGTGCAGTCACACAAAACATTTCCATATTGGCCATGTTGAAAAAGAAAATGCAGACCAAAAAACCTCAAGAATGATAAAGACATTTAAAAAACAATGTTTTGATCTACATTCAGATTCTTTCTCTGGGGGTAGATAGCATTTTTTATCCTCAATACTTTGAAATTATCTTGCACGTGGAGTTAGACTTTAAAGGAATAGAAATTCTACATGAAAGAGAGTTAAAGAGGATATTCTAGCCTAGGAAATAATTTGAGTGAAAACAAGGAAGTAGGCCAGTATGGTGTATGTTCAAAGGAAAGAGAATATTATTACATTTAAATAAAATATGAACTATGATGCCCAACTAAGAAGCTATGCTACATGAAGGACCTGGTGAAAATTCCAGGCAGAGATATTGGCAAGAGTGTGGAAGATGATGATTTTTTTGGAATTCACTAGGAAAAGAATTGATGCTTATAATTGACCTGTTTTTCAGAACACCAAATACATATTATGGATATTGAGCAGGCGTTAATAAAAAAAGTTAACTTTTATTCACATAGAGGGACTATTTTCTTTTGCTAGCGTGGAGGTCAGGAGCTTAGGAATTTGAAATCTGCTTCCGGTATTTCTTTGTATAACATGGGACTAATAACCTGGGCCAGCATCAGTGAGAGGTCAACCAATTCCCTGAGGAAGGACTGAATGAAGATGACCTTCAACTCAAAGGAAGAAGGATAGACAATCTATGGCCTGGTAGTATAACAGGGAAAGGAGAAAAATTGGGAGAGAGAAAAGGTAAAAACAAGGATTCACAGATCTGAATTTCAATGTCCTGAAAAACTGAGAACTGTTTTCACATTCAAGGCATAGTTTTCCTAGCATGTAGAGCTGGAAGGGACCTTCAAAATGACCAAATCCAACCCTTGCATTTTATAGCTAAGGAAAATGAAGTCTAGAATAGTCACCCAGGTAAGGAATAATAAATCCAAAATGGAAACCTATGTTCTTTGATTTCCAAGTCAGTGCTAAGTCATTGCCAATACCACATTGCCATAAATGAACTTTTAACTCTGTGATCTTGCTCTATCAATAATCATTTTCTCCATGGTAAGACTCATCTATTAGCAGCCACACTCTGGTATATGGCAGGCAAGGAAGAGGGCCTATGTGCCCACCAGTGATTCCATAAGTTAAATTTATCTTATGTCTGTGATGTACGAAGTGGTAATGAGCCAGATTCAATCTCTTGTAAATAGATCAATCAAATGTAAAGTATTTATTGAGTGTGTACTTGGCATTGTTATGAGCAATGGAATGATAGAAAACAGAAATGGATTTCACTATCTCAAATATCCATTATTTAATAAGAATAGCTAGGCTTTATATAAGTGCTTTAAGGTTTGCAAAATGCTTTACATATGTAACCTAAGCCCCAGAGTCTATTGGTATGGGATTCTGTTTTTATTGATGGAAATTAATACTCTAAACCTTCGAGAAGGGCAGGGGACAGTTGGCATGGGGAGAGAGATCTAAGTCTTCTGGCTAGTTGGACAAATCTCGTCCCACTTTAAGTTGCTGATGGAAGAAAAACACTTTGGAAAAAAGCCAACATGAGAGAAGCTATTAGTCTCCAACATATTCCTATCTCTAGCTTGCTACAGTAGACACTGGGGGATTTCTCCCTTTGGGTGAGATCTGGGACACTTTGGACTGATTTACTTCACTCCCAATGGGAGTGCTCATTCCCTCTGCATTGTCTTCATGCATACTTTCTCTGATTTCTGTTTTGCTATAAACTTGGATAAGTGAATTTCTTTGCTATTTGTTATGTGTACTCTTTGTAAAATTGGTATTTTGTGGGAAAGGGTTCAAATTATGGAAGCTGCCCCATGAAGACATAGTGATCATATCTTGAATCTCTCAATCAAATTCCTTAGACCAATAATATTTGAAGCCTGGGACTCCATCTTTGAAGAGAGTAGAATTGCCAATTTCCAGCCCCAATCTCTTCCTTTCCTAACTGGCAAGAATCAGCCTCCATGGGAGAAGGTTGGTAGGATGTAGATATATCGATTGAGGCCTTATATTATATGTGGGGGACACACTTGCTACACATATTTAACTCATTTGGTCCTCACAACAGTCCTGTACTATGTCCCATGCTGGGTACTTCTGTGTCTCCCCTTTTCAACTTTTTTTTTTTTTTTTAATGTATGTGTCTCTGTTATCTTTTTCCACTAGAATATGTATTCTTTGATGATGGATGTCCTTTCTATTTGTACTTGTTTTCTCATTAGCATTTCTCTTTAGTCAATAAACAGTTAATAAGTGCTCTGACTCTGTAAGAAAGGTATTATTATTATCCCTATTTTACAGATGAGGAAAATGAGGCAAACAGAGTTTAAGTAACTTCTCCAGTGTCTCATAACTAGAAAAAATCTGAGGACTTTGCCAAATTAACTAATCAGGGACATCTTCAGGTAGAAAGAGAAAGCACTTATTTAGTCCCTGCAGGGAGAGGTCCAGCACACCCAGGAGGCATCCCAGCTCCCAAATGTGCTTGACCTGACAAGCTGGAAATAGTAAAATTGTTAAATAGCAAGACCCAAGTCTTTTCACTGGATAGACTAAAAAGGAAGAAACCTTTACAGTGGTAACAATCCCCTTGGGGAAGGTGACTTTTTCCTTTCTTTGATGATTGTGAATTTGGTGCCTTGTTTCAAGGGTCTCTCCCAAAGATTCTTAGGGGGATGGGCTGCTTACCTTTCCCGGCATAATTATAATAGACTAAAGTTCCCCTTGGGTAATGTTCAAATTCCCTCTATCAATCAGTCCCCACTTCAAGCACCATGAGCCACTTATTCATCTGAATTCATTGCAATAGTAACCAAGTGATCCAAGCCAAAGATTTTTAGTTCTTTGTTGAATGAATGGGTACTCAGCTGTATGACTAGATATTCTCTATACATTCGTTGGCTACACATAGCTAATTCACATAATTGTTGAAAGGAAACTTCCTCCCCCAAAACTAACTTTCCAGAGTCATATTTTCTTGCCCTTCCTGGTACATTTCTCCAACCAAATCCTACAGCACCCTTTCGATGTAACAGGATCTGGGCTTGGTAAAGTCAGGCCAAGTGTTGATACAGTCCTATTATCCCTAATTTACATGTCTCCTAGTACTTCTTCAGCTGTCCTTTGTCATTCTCACTTGCCTAATCACCACAGGCCCCAGTCTCCCTTTCTACCCTTTGCCCCAGGAAAGGGGAGAAGAATGTAGTTAGCAACCAGATGTTTAATGACAAATCTCTGGAGTGGCTGACCTGGGTGGTGACTTCCTTTGTCTCCACATCAAAAACATACATACTTTTGCTTAGGCGAGAGGAAATTTGAGGAACTAGCATGGGCAAACTGTGGGACAATACCTGGGATTACACCCAGTTCTCAGAATTTCTGGGGATCGCTGGCTGGCCCAGAGCTCAGACCATGCAGCAGGCACGCAGGCCCAAGTCCCATCAGAGGTCATCCCTCTGACTCCAGTTTTACATTGTGCCTTTCAGGTCTATACTTTAGCTTACAGGCCAGAGAAGAGGTTTACTTCTATTAAGACCATTGGATCCTCCCTTTATCCTAGCTAATGATCAGTACAAATCTAACAAAGTGCTTAAGAGGCTCAGACATACCGAGAAGGAGGATTTCTGCAAAAAGATGCACATGATTAACTGACAATCTCTAGTTGTTTTATTTATTTTTTCCTGCCTGGAAATTTCTGCCTTTTCTCAGTTTTCTGATCTTCTTCTCTCTCTCTATCTCTCCTCCTCCCCATTCACATCCCTATGCAGAAGCAGCATGATTTAGTGGATGGACTACTATATTATTACAGCTTCCAGGAAGACTTGGTTTTAAGGTCTATCTCTAACATCTATTTGCTGTGTGACTCTTAATTCATTGAATCTAGGGTCAACTCTCTGAGATGGGAGCTCCCAATATCAGTGAAATGGAAGGCCCAATCTCCATCCAGTCAATACACATTCATTAAGTATCTCCTATATATCTGACACTATGCTAAGAGCTGACAATACAAAAAAGGTAAAAGACATTCCTGTCCCCTATCTTATTCTACTCATCTTCCTGTAAGATTAAATTAACTCTGAAACTCACACATTTCCCCACTCCTTGTCCTTTGGGTCCTTTGGTTCTTCGGATGGAAAGTCCCTCCTAGATCCTCTGTTTAAGGAGAGGACCTAAGCTAGACACTTCATCATTTTTCACCTAGCTGCAGGATCTCCATCATGCCCTAAGCCATGATACCTGCCCTTCCCTAACCCCATCCCCTTTTCAACTTTTTATGTATTGTTTTCCCCCAACACATTTTGAATTCCTTGATGGCAGGAATTGCCTTTTACCTTTCTTTGTATTCCCCAGTACTTAGCACAGTGCCTGCCACATAGTAGGCACTTTAATATTTATTGATTGTTTATACCATCCACTAAAAAAATACAAAAAAAGAGAGAAAAAAAACTGAATAAGAAGAATGAGATTCTGCCCAACGAAAACCTTGAAAATACAGAAATGACTAATAGAGGCTTGTGAGATTCAGTAAATGCCATAAAAGAATAATAGGCTCATAAACACTTAAGATTGGACCTTAGAAGTTATAGAGTTTAATTTTTGCCAAAGACAAGAATCATCTGAACAACATTCACAGCAAGTTACCACCCACCATCTTTGATTACTTCCAATGATGAAGAATTCACTGTCTTCCAAATCAGTCTATTCCATTTTGGCACATTTGATAGAAGAATGACTACAGAGTCAAGAAGACTTTGGTTCAAATCTCCAATATAGACTGTGTTAACCTAGACAAGTCATTTATCAAAGACCATATTTTGCTGAGAAGATGCCAATCTGAATTGATAGAGGGAGCTTCTTTACCAGGAGGTTCCCTATACCAGTGAAATCAGAAGTCCCGTCTATTTCTATCCCTATCTCTATCTAATCACTGAGAAGTTCTTAATCATGTTGAACTCAAGCTCAAAATCTATATAATTAAATTCTCTAGAGACCCATGGAATAAATAATGAAGCCAGAAAAAACCCTGTTAAAGGTCTGATTTCAGTATATTCTGAAAGATGAATGGAATCACTGATTAGCTATTCCCTCTGAAATTTCATTCAGGGTAGTTAGCCTTCTCATTCAACTTACAGACATGTGGTGGGAGGCCTCCCAATTCTTCTAGCCTCTCTATACAGAAATAGTTTAGCAAAAAATACAGAGAGAGAGTAGCAAAAAAGGCTGTCTTTGTGTTCTAATCCAGCCTCTCACACTTCTTAGTTGAGTGATCACATACAAGCCATTTTCACTTCTTTGACCTTGAATTTCTTATCTGTAAAAAGGGGGATGATTATACCTTACAGGATGAGTACATTGGATGAAATACATAGATATCTATAAATATTACCCATTATGGTTATTCCTATAACAGCTTTCAGATATTTGCATTTTTTAAATGGCTGGCTCTTATCACTCTCCATGAACAATCTATTCTCTAGGCTAACTTCAGACTTTTGGAGTAAAGGCATTTTAAGATGGAATGAAGGTCAAGCATCCTAGTATAGAGGGACGACCCTACCTTAGGAATTAGAGAACTGAAGTTATAATCTTATCCCCTACTCACCTTGGAGCTAGAGCTAGAATTAGGAAGACCTGAATCCAAATCCCAGACAATTGCTATGTAACCTCTGTCTGTCTTGGTTTCTTCATCTTTAAAATCGGGATAATAATAGCATCTACTTCACAGGTATGTTCTGAATATAAGATAAAATAATATTTGTAAAGTACTTTGCAAATCTTACAAAACTTTAGGAATGCTGCTGCTGCAGCAACAAGAACTACTATCACCACCACCATCACAACCACTACTACTAGTACAACTACTACTACTAGTACTACTACTGCTACTACCACTTTGCCTCAGTTTTCTCATCTGTAAAATGAGGGGGTTAGACAAGATGGCTTTTGATTTCCTATCTAGTGTTAAATTTATTATCTTAAGATCAACTAAATACACTATATTTCCTTTTTCTAAGAGGATCACATGTGTATGTGATTGAACATACTCTGGAGATTCATGCTTATAGATGACTATCTTATTTAATTTCCCAAAGATTTTAGCAACAATTTAAGAAAACCAATTCCTTGCAAGCCTCAAGAAAATATCACCTACATGTGATTACCTAAAATGAAAAACTCTGCCAGAAAGCCAGGTGTCTCTTTCTATGTATATTAGTACCAAGCTTCCAGATGTTTTGAAAGTTCTGGATTTTGATCATTTTTGTCTATTTTTATGCAGATACCTGGTTTTTTACAGATGTAGTTGGGATCATCCCTAGCCTTTTTCCCATCTGTTGCCCATGAACCAGATTTTTTTCCTATCTCAGTGGAATGGACAAGATGGGTGTCCATCTGTACAGAGGATGGGGGATCTGCGTCATGCAATAAGAATGTTAACACTCCCCAGATTGAGGCGGCTTGTGTCCTTCATTCCATTTCTTTTATTAATGCCTCTGTTTTACTTAATTTTTTTAAAGAAAAGTTGAAAAAAATTTAGTCTCTTTTCCACTAACTTATAGGAAAATTGAGCTAGCATTTTAGGTCATTTTGCTCCCTCCTGGGACAAGCTCTTAATGTTCTCACCACAAGATGGACCAGATGAAAGGGATTTGTCCATCTCCTCTAAAGACAGAGCAAGAAAGGCCAAAAGCATAGCAACCAGCAACACAAAGAGAAAGGGATGCTTTTGATCTTCTTCATCCCCCTCTGGCTTATATGGTGGTGGTGTGGTCTATTTTCAACACATCTCTTGGAAACTTGATTTAATCCAGTGAATCATGTTTCCTAAGGAAAGCTGACCGAAGGGGGGCTGTGGCTGCTGCCTTTTCTCCCCTTGCTCTTCCCTTTCTATTTTGCCCAGTTTTACCAAATCACTTAAAAATGCTCCTAGAAAAACTCCATCTACTTTTTGTACCACTGCAGGCCTGGCTCCCAAGAAGCAAATCTCTCTCAGTTAACTGATAGAGATTTTTCTAGCAGTCCTTGAAAACTTCAAGCTTGGCAGACAAGTCTGAAGGCTGGCACATGGACGATTGCTTGTAAAAGCAGTTGAGGGGAGTATGGAGAAAGTATTCAACAGGCATTTAGAAAGTCTGGATCCCCAGCTGTGATAGGCTTCCTCACTGGTTTAAACTGTCTCAGTTGGGAATATATAACCCTTCTCCCTCAATACTTCCTCTCTTATCACCTTCCACTATTCCTACTTTACTCCCCTAATGCATTGCAGATGCTTAGAAAATTTTCCCTTCCCTGAGCCTAAAGCTACATTAAGACTTTGGGGATGTTCTGTGTATGAAATTATTGTCTCTCTCATTAGAATATAAACTCTTTGATGATAATGATTCTTTCATTTATTGTACATTTGTCCCCAGCATTTAACATAGTTCCTGGAACAAAATATATGTTTAACAAATATTTTTAGTTAGTTCACTTTAGTCTATTAGATTAATTATTTGCCAACTAGAAGGATACTAAGGGAATGGGATACTGAGAACTATGGCATTTTCATATGGATTAGAAAAAGGTTCAAGGCAGAGATTCTTAATTTGGTATCCATGACCTTATTTAAAAAAATATTTTGATAACTGTGTTTTAATGGACATGATTTTCTTTGTAGTCCTGTTAAAAACATGCTAAAAAGTGGGTCATAGTTTTTATTAGAATACCAATGGGATCTATGACACAAATGAACTATGGAGAGCCCCTGGTCTAGTGATATGGTGACATTTCATGAAAGGACAGTGTCAGGATGCCAAATTTGATGGCCCTGCACAGTGAGGGTTTTATACTTCAAAGATTTATGATGTTGTTGTAAATATTCCTTTCTCAATGCATATGATAACCCCTCAATCACTTGGAAGATGATTTTTCTGAAGTGTTATAGCTGAAAAGTTCATCAGCCAGCTGCCAACCTGGTGATGATCCTCAATCTATTACCAAATCCATTTTTAAAGCCCTTTTAATTTGCTAAGAACTACCATAATCTATTTCATTGGTATAGCTTTAAAAACCTAGTATTGCCTCTCAATCATGATGGAGATGTTGAAGGAGGATATCATTTGAAATCAGTGGCTTCATAAATAACAAATAATAACATTATCTCTGAGCCTTAGAGAGAGATCAGTGTCACAATCCCAGTATTCAAAAGAGAATAACTAAATGATGGCAGTGAGACAGAGGTGGTGTATAGTACCCTGGACTTGGAGTCAGAAAATCTTTTTGAAATTCTCCCTTGTGTACTTATTAGCTGTGTGATCATAGTCAAGTGACCTAAAATTTCAGAGCCTCAAAAAAGTGTTTTTTCCCTCTTGAAATAACTTATAGTGATCATACCACTTAAAGACAGAAAATGAGATATTTTCAAAATTATGGTTAAAGAAGAATTCTTAAACAATAGACAAGATTATCTTAGACAATTCTGATTATACAAAACTTAAAAGCTTCTGAACAAATAAAATTAATGAAAAATTAGAAAATATTAGAATATGAAAAAGTATACATAAAATATTACCCAGGTTTCATAACCAAAATATATATGGAAGTGACATAAATATATTTCATGGGATTGTTTTTAAAAAAAATCTTTTTAAAGGATTGTATAAGTTATTACACAGCTAAAATCACAAATTTCAGGATTAGAAAAGACTCTAGAAACCATCCAGTCCAATCTGTATTTGAACAAGAATCCCCTCTACATTATCCCCAATTATCCTCAAAGATTTTAAGTGAAGAAGGAATCCACTACCTCCCAAGATAGTCTAATTCAATTTACGATAGTTCTGTTAGGAATCTTTTCTTAGTTTTGTTTCTATAGTACTGAACTTACTCTCTCAGTCTTTCCTTTACTAGCAGCTTGGATACCACAGTGTTGACTACTTCTCTCTTGAGGCATCAAGGAGTAACCCTGAAGTATTATAACTTTTAATACTATTGCTCATGAGTCCCTATCCAATGTGCATCTTTAATATTGGCTAATTCACTGATATAAATTTTCTTTTACAAAGAGAACTTTATTGAGAAAGTATAACAAGGAGAAATTTACAAAAATATCCTCCAATTGGGAATGCAATTTTAAAATGTACATCTTTGGTCTCTTGTGAGAGTGAGTGACCACTTAAAGCACAAAGGAAGTTAAGGACATATATAGAGAACATGAAGGTAAAGTCTCATGACTACTGGCACTAGGAATTGTGCCTACTTAAAACCTACTTACCACACTAGCTATGTGACCTTAAATGAGACAAGTTAAGCCTCAATTTCTTTATGTATGAAAATCAGGGATTTGTGCTCTATGTCTTCTAAGGCCTGTTTCCTCAGGCTTTGATTTAAATGGAAAATTGTGATCAGAATTCAAAATAGCTTTGCAAAGGTTGTAAGAAAGCTCTATATGGTCCTTTAAAATTAGTGATAGAATTCTCTAGCACTTCTAATATAGTTTTTAAATGGCTACCAAAACCCTAATGCATTGTTGCTGGAGTTGTGAGATGATCCAACCATTCTGGAGAGAAATTTGGAACCATGTTCAAAGGGCTATAAAATTGTGCATACCTTTTGATTTAACAGTGCCACCATTACTGAGTCTGTATCACAAAGAAATCATAAAAGAAGGGAAAGGACTCACATATGTAAAAGTGTAGCAGCTTTTTTTTGTGGTGACAAAGAAATGGAAAATGAATAGATGTTCATCAATTGGGAAATGATTGAATAAGTTATGATATATGAAAGTAATGGAATATCTTTTTTTATAAAAAATGATGAGTAGGCTGATTTTAGAAAGGCCTAGAAATATTTATATGAACTGATGCAGAATGAAACAAGCAGAACCAGGAAAATATTGTACATAGCAATAGGAAGATTTTTCCATGACCAACAATGACAGATTTGGTTCTTCTAAGTGGCTCATTGAACCAAGGCAATCCCAATAAACTTTAGATAGGAAATGTCATCTGCATCCAGAGAGAGAGAGAGCTATGGAGACTGAATGTAAATCCATACATGCTATATTCACTCTTTTCCTCTTTTTCTTCTATTTTTCTCTCATAATTTTTTCCTTGGTCTGACTTTTCTCTCCCAAAATGATTCTTAAGTAAATATGTAAAAAATGACTTTGTTTATAAAACAAAAAATGTTTTACATATAACTGGGGAAAATGAAAATTAAAAATAAATTTAAAAGGGGTGATTTATGTTACATTAAACCTTGACAGTTCACATTTCAAAGGTTTTTCTGTCTTCCCACAGAAGTTCTAAGCATAGTCATTTGAAGATTTGACATCCCAAATATGTACTCTCTCTTATTTTACAATCTACAGAGCATCTTTCCAAATATTGGACTATTTATGTTAAAGAACATAGTTATATTTATCCAAATATGTAAGATTGGAGAGAAGAACATTTCCAGAATGAAAATTCAATCCTCATTTTTGTAAAGTAAAGAAACAAAACTGGGATCTTCTTTGGCATTTTTCTGGGAGACATCCTGAAGAAACATGATATGTGATGTTGTGGTTCCTTTATGTTTTGCAATACACGCAGAGAAAGAACATGACTACTCATGGTTGCCAAATAAAAACGTTTGGTGTAGCCTTTCAATTGGGTGGTCCTGGTGGTTTGTAATATAGCAAATGTAGCAATTGGGCAATTGCTTAAGTGGGGGAAATTCTAGGGCTGCTTTTAAATCAGAATATTTCTTGTATTCAGTGCATTGCACATAGCCAGTACTTAATGAAGATTTATGAATGAATGAATTCATTTAGGGCATAAAACACTGTTTTTGTCTTGTGCCATCAGTTAAGGACTAAGCTGTGTACCTGTAATTTGCTTCATTACGTGTATTATTCACCCTGGAATGCCTGATGCTGAACTAACAAAAAATTTGAATCGTAATGGAGCTGGCTGATTGTGTGATTTATTCATCACAATGTGAACAAAAGACACTGAATGTTTTAAGTTTTGGATTGTAGTTTAATTGTCTGCTACCTCACCAGATGTCTTCTTGTAGAAGCTGATCACAAGTCAAGAGATGTTAGTGAAAGAAATTCCTTTCTTTAACTAAGGATTAGTTTACATCAGAAGTATCAAACTCAAAGACAGATTGGAATGACTTTATGTGGGCTATATAGTGACTTAGAAATCACATCTTAATATTATCTTGCTTTGTTCTATTTAGTCATTTTTTCAGTTGTATCCAACTTTTTGTGAGGTTAAAAAGATGTCTACTATAAGTGGGTTCTCCCTCTCTCCCTCTCTTCCTCTCTCCCTCTTTTCCTCTCTTCCTCTTCCTTCCCTTCCTTCCTTCCCTTCCTTCCTTCCCTTCCTTCCTTCCCTTCCTTCCTTCCCTTCCTTTCCTTCTTTCCCTTCCTCCCTTCCTTCCTTCCTTCCTTTTTCTTTCTTTGAATTCTCAGTGCTCAGCCTGCCATGGCTATATTATTCTCCTATAAGCCACCATCTCCTATTAGAATGTAAGCTCTTTGAGGGCATGAGACTCTCTTTTTATGTGCATATCCTCAGTACTTATAGTAGTATCTGGCACATAATTAAACATTTAATAGATTCTTGCTGATTGGTTGATCAACAGTTACACTTGTTTTGCCTGCCTCATAGGTTTATAGTGAAGAAAACACTTTGTAAATAATAAAATGATATAGAAATATGTGCTCATCATCATCATCATCATCATCAAAACTGCTGGTTCCCTTGGAGACAGGGGAAACTCCAGGTGAGTAACCTGAGGGGCAGTAAGAATAGCAACAGGAAGGGCCAAAGATGCTTTTAAAGAGTATCAAAAATCCAAAATATGGAATAAAAGGTGGTTGGGAAAATAATTGAAAAGCCACAGATGGGGACTATCATCAGTCCCCTTTTACCTAAGTCAAGACATCTGGTCACTTTATTTTAGCAGGACAAAGGATCTTTTTCTTACTCTGCTTTCAAAAGCTAGAAATTCATGTCTTTAATCTTTTCCAGAAGAAAAGAGATTACTCATTACATCTGCATCTTATCACATAACTGAATGTCATAAAGATGCTATTATCACTTCTTTCTTCTCATTAACAGGCTCTGAGTGATTTCATTCAATGCCAATAGCAGCATTCTGAAAATAAGAGCCCTAGTATCAACGTCCCATCCAAAAGAACACAGATTCCTAAGTACCACAGAGTAATCCATATGGATTTTTGCAAGAATCTTCATAATAAAATGGCAAGAACAACTCTTTTAAACCCTGCACTGCATCCTTTTTTGATGGGAGGCTTACCAAGATGATGTCCTTTTGTACCTGGGACTAAAGCCAGAAGATGGTTAAATAAACTCTTCCTAATACATTTTGATATATTGGAAAGTAGGCTAGATTTGACTGTAGGAAACCAGAGTTTGAATCTTAGCTCTAATGTTCACCATCTTTTTGGCCAAGTCATCATGGGCAAGTTACATAAACTTTCGATAGAAAATAAAATGGGAGCAGAGTCAATACTATCCATTCTCCAAGCATTATTGGTGGCCCAATGGTGGCTGGTAGTAGGTAGCAGATGAATGCTACTTTTACTACTTTATACTATTCCTCCCACTCTCCTCACCAGCGTTTCTTTCTTTTTTCCTCCTTACTTGATTACTTAAAGCCTCCAATGAGGAGATGGAAATTTTGTTTGTTCAAATCTTTTGTATACACACTCTCCCCTAACTCTATTAAAAGATCTTTCATCACCACTAAGTAAATGACTGGAAATAGAGGACTATTGGGGCATGTTCTGAACAGAGAGGGGAAGTATTCCTCCCTCAAAGCATACATTTTCAGAAGCTTTCACATGGATTGACAACTGCTAGAATATATTCATATCCAAAAGACTAGGTCCTCATTTTCAAGTCCCTCCCCTATCTTTCATTAAGCATATCAAGGAATTTCTTCAAATGGCCCTAAAAGGTAAGTAATATAAATAGAATTATCATTCTCCTTTTTACAGATAGGAAACAGATACTTAGAGAAGTCAAACTCATGAAGTTAGAAAGTGACAGAGGCAAAAATGAGAAATCCAGCTCCAAGCCTAGAATTTTTTTCTAATTCTAAGGAATTTTCAAATTCTAAGTGAGATGGAGTAATAGTTTATTTCATTTTATTCCATTTACTTATTTATTCAATTTATATATCCATTAGTTCATTCATTTACCTATCTATTTTTAATTTTTTCTATTTTAGGGTTACCTCTTTCTATTGTGATGATCCAATTTCTTACCAAGCTCTTGATGCCATCCTGACACTCAGAGCACCTGAGGATGCCGTGCTTTCACTTTTTACTCCATATGTCCAAATTAACAGATAAAGATAGAAGACTGGACTACTAAAAATTCCTTACATCTTACTAGTGGATGAAAGAGAACTCAGTTCATGGCAGCTGCTAGATTCCCATTTTCATTAATTATGTGATTTTAATTATATTCACTAGCTAACTGCTAAGTTCAGTGGTTTCTGAACTGTTGAAGAATTTTAAATGCTATCAGTTACCAATAAATTTCTGCTTTATGGGTAAAGTCCAATGGCCCTCTTATAGTAGTTACAGTACTGCTTGATTCTCTCCTTAAATTGTGATCATAATAGAGGTAAAAATAGTGGAACTTTTCTGACAAAGTTCATTATACTAACTTTGCTTCTATTTTCTTCTATACCAATATCAAGGAGAAACAGGGTTTACACAGGGTGTCCCAAAAGTCTTAATGTAGTTTAAAAATCTTAAAACTATATATCAAGTAGTTTTAAGATTCTGTAAAGAACATATCTTCTAACACAGAGAACAAAAACCCTGTTCCTCCATTAAAGAAAAAAAAATGCAGACCTGTGATAAGCACTTGCTTTGCTCTTATAAGCCTAGGGCAGGGTGGGAAACCTCCAACTCTGGGACTCTAGAGGGCCCGAGAAATCATTTGCTTAATCAACTGCAGGTGTTGATGAGCTCAAAACACAGTAGAACAACTTCACACTGCTTGAGTTCTAAGTTGATAATTTTGTATGAATGATAAATGATGTAATAAATATCCAAATGGTTCTTGGCAGAAAAAAAAATCTCCTTCTCTGGTTTAGAGAGTTGCTTCCATATCAGTGCCAAATTCCATTTCATACCATGCTATATAAACTCACCCTAAAAATGCATATATTGGAAATACACTACTGCACTAGGAACCTAAGATGAAATCAACTTCACTTGCCAGGACCTAGAGGTAAGAGAATGGAAATGCAAGTTTCATATAAAAAACATAAAATGAATCGGCTTACTAGACTGACCAAATTTTTTTTTTTTGGAAGAACACATCACGCAAATATCAAAGTGTGGGATATAATAACTATATTAAAAGATCACATTTATATAATACTTTATAGAAAACACTTCTCTTATAGTATTCCTGGAAGAGAGCCTCAAGTCCTGCCTCAGACAATACTAGATTTGTGTCTTTAGACAAATCATTTAATCACTAAACCTTGGTTTACCCATCCTCAAAATGGGGGGATAGTAAAAACACCTGTATTACTGGCTTGTTGTGAAGTTCAAATGAGATAATATTTGTAAAGTGTTATTTTTCCACTAATTGTCCTTTAGGTCACTTGTAATTTTGAGAAATTAGAGAGTATAGTGTTCCATAATTTTTATTCCTATGTTATCCAAAGAAGAATATTGATATCATAAAAAGAATCTTTTTTTAATGGATAAATTTGGGATCCTTGAATATGTTGCATAAATTCCTAAATGTAATCTAGTGATCTCTCTCTTTACTATTTAATTCTGGACCTAACTCATTTCCCCTTCTCAATGTACACCCAAAATATATGTATTGGTGAATTGGCTCATTGATCTATTCATTTAGTTAATCATATTCTAGATGAAAGGAAATCTTCATCTACTTGGTTTTTCCACTGTGGATTGTTTGGTTGAATTCTCTTGATTGCATTTAGGTTTTTTCAGGAGGCTCTGTAGGGAAAATTCCCTTGCTCAATGCAATCAACATGTCATCTGCAAAGAGGAGCTTTGGGACTCACCATCTATAGGAAATCTGGAGAGCTCATAGAATTAATTCATTTATCTTCTCATTCCTTGAAACAGGACTTGGCGAAGATTAATCTTGTTTGATGTCATACTTGATATTGATGGTCAGTGGATCATTTAACAGAGTTCTCTGTTGTTGTATCTGGTCATCAGTTTTGAATATTTTCAACATATAATGAGAAAAGTATTATTGAAAGAAAGTGTTTAGGGTTGTTTTTTTCTCTACTAAATTAAATGCTTTTTTAAAAATAGTAAAAATTATCACTGTAAAATCTTTGTTTTATTTGGTTTATTTTTTGTTTTTTTGTTTAAAATGAAATATGCAAAAGTGAAGTAAATATAAGATCTTGCAGTATTTATTGTTTGTTTATATTTATTGTTTGTTTACTCTAGATTAAAAAAAAGCATCTGCAGTATATTGAGAGCAAAAAACTGCTTGCTGCTTTCTTAGATTTTCATTAATATGTGGATAGATGATTCTTATAAGAATATTGTATCAATAATTATATCAATAATTGACATTATTGAATATTAATAATTATTCATATCTTTGATCACCATTTTCCCCCCAATGGCAATATACTTTGTAATTGTTTCCCCTTTGCCTCAATCTGTTAGTATCTTCTCTTCTTTTTAGATATCTTGAGAATAGATCCCTTAATGCCCTCAAGATAGAGTTGCCTCCAACATAGACTTCCTCTGTGTGAACTTGGTTTAAACCAGCTGCTTTTCCTGTCTTTGTTTTCTTTAGGGACTTTGCGATTTCCTTATACAATGCTTTCAGGATGGTGATGTTGTAGTCCAAATATGGTGGTTCCATTGTCATTGATTGAAGGTCATCAATGATGAAGAAAATAGTTTATTATAGAAATGTTGACAGATCTTTTCTATTTGTGTGTGCATATGTGTGTCTCCTCTTTGTAGTTTCATTTTTAAATGCTCTTGGGATGATCTGGCAGAATTAAGTCTACTATCCAGCTTCCTGCAAACTTGTTTTTCACCTTCCCACCCCAACTACACCATTTCTTACTTTTTTTAAAAGATAAAATCCTGTGAAAATTTTATACTGCCTAGCCTCAAGGACTTTTGTCTTAACGCGGAAAGTTAACACATAAATTAATCTAGAGTTATATCATACCACATCTGAATGCTATGGAGAAGTTCAGTTTCTAGGTCTGAAAAGATAAGGCAAAAGCTTACTTATCAGAATTGGACAAGGGATAAGACTAGTAATCAGCTCTTTTTACCAGCTTCTAAAAGATGATTTTTAAAATTTCAGCTCACATGAACAATTAGATTTCAGTAATAGACAAAAGCTACAATTAGGTCTTGATTTATTGTTTTATCCTTTGCTTACACTTAAGAAAATGATGAAGAAAATAATGAAGACTAAACCTAAAAATTGTCATGCATATATTTTATTCTTTCAGAAATGATCAACAACCATTGATCAGCATAAGTCTGATTGTGGTTCGAGACCCAAAATTCTTCAAGTCTAGTGGAAGAGAGAGGTGAACATGAAGGCTGAAAAATAATCAGCATGATTTGGAGATGGCTAGGAAATAGTTTATATTCTAAACCTATATAAATTTTAACACATTCTGTTATACTTGAAGGTGGCTATTCATTCAAAATGAGGGCTATTTGTATTTATCTTATTGAGCCATATATATATATATATGTATATATATGTACATATATTTCAAAATATAAAAAATATCATGTACCTTTATTATATTTCATATACATACATATATATATACACACACACAATAAGTTAGAGTATTTGCTATGTAAAAAACTCAATATATTCCCTTCTTTGCTGGCACAAGTTAAAGTTGTGCTCAAGGAGACTGATCTGAGAGTACTGTCATGAATTTTTAGGAGGAAAAAGGAAAAGAAATACAGCGAGTAGAGACCTCAGAGAAGAGAGTATATCTTTATGGAGAGAGTAAAACCACTTTCTAATGAATAGACCATATTTTTTTCTGTTATCCTTAGGATGTGAACAGAAGAATTGAGAGAGAAAACAGGTCACGAGATGGCACAGTGTTGGATTCTTGATGTGGAATCAGAAATAATCTGAGTTTTAAGCCTATTTCAGACATTTATTAGCTATGTGACCCTGTGACTTTCAGTATTAGTTTCTTCTTTGTAAATGGGGTATTTTATATTAGCATTTACCTTAGAGGGTTGTTGTAAGAAGTAAATGAAATAACTGATATAAAGTGCTTTGAAACATTGAAAAATTGAAACATTCTTTTAAAGTTAGTTTTTCTTATTAAAATAGCTAGATAGTTGGTTAGGAAATTTGAGTCATAGCTCTTAGTCTTAAGAAGGAAATAAACATTCAAGTCTACTATGTGCTGTGACATGTGCTAATCATTTTACTCTTTATTTCATTGATTCTCATAACAACCATGAGAGGTGGTGCTGTTATTATTATTATTTTATGAGATGGAGAAAACTGAGTTAGACAGAGGTTAAGTGACTTATACAGCTAACAAGTGTTAGTGGCTGGATTTGAATGCAAGGTCTTCCTGGCCTAGAGTTCTATTCATTTACATTTCAAACTGCCAGCTTTGGTCCCATTTCCTAGTGCAGATCAAGCCTCCTCCACCCTGAAAGGAGTTGAAGCAGCCTGCAGCTGCTAGAATCTAGTTCCTGGTTCTCTGCACCTCCATGTCAGAACTGACTAGGATAAATTCCAACGTCTCCCAGCCAGTGCTCTTGAACCAAACCTCTTTAACTTGCATCATGTGTTACGGGTGATCCCTTTAGGAACTGGCATTGCCAGGGAATGTGGAGGTTTCCCATGTTCTGAATGCCAGGGAATCAAACAATACTTTTAGCCTTCCAGGGATTCCATCTGTTTCCTAGGAGTTCTTCTGAGTTCTACACAGAGAGCTCATGATCCATATTATATATTGACCCAATAAAACCTGATGAAGTTTTTACTTGTGAATGAAGCCTCTGGATGAATAATTCAAGATCATAAAATAGAACACAGACATCAGGTTTGGAAGGAAGAACAAAACTGAGGTTGCTCTCTGTGATTGTTCCGAAAACCAAATTATAAACTGGGAAATGTTGCCGGTTTAGTCATCTCATTTGCTGCAGGAAACAGAGTGGAACCAGTTTACAGGGAAAATGTGTCTTCCAGAGCAAACATCCAAAGTCAGTTTGAAGATTAAAAGTGATAACTTTCAGCTGTTCAGTCAGTGGCCAAAGTTTCTATTTATTTCCTTTTATTGAAAACTGATACTCCCCCTTTTCAGTGGAATTTAAATACACAAAAATCAGAATGAGAAAGGACATGTATATTCAGACTAATGAGCCCCAAAGCCAGGCCTGGGATTCTGCTTGCATGGATCCTGTCTATCTTGTTAGTTCTTCACAACCAGGGCAAGTCTGAGATGGCCGGACCAGGAGGGCTGAAGGAAGGGGATTACCAGAAAAGTTTAGGAAGAAAAAAGTTATTTCTTTGAAGACTCCCCACCTTCTTGGCCTTGTCATTGAGGCTCCAGTGGAGAATAAATCAAATTAAACCAGCTGGGTTTTAACATTAAAGCAAGAGGAGGATGCAGAGGACAGATTTTGCCATCCTTCCTGGAAAATAGCCTTGAGTTGTGGTTTGCAATAAGAGTTTTTCTTTAAAGATTAGCTGTATTCTCTGAAACCACATCAGATGGAAAATAGAGAAACCACAGAAATTCTAGGCTCACAACTGTGCTGGAAGATGGTACAATGAAGTGAACTAATAGGATCTTTGAAAACAGTTGGTGCTTTTCCCAAAGAAGTGGCAAGTATCACAGCACCTGGGGGAGATGGAAACTCCCTCTTATTCAAAGTTAAGAGAGTGACAGAGATGGTAAGGCAACTGGAGGTGATGCTAAATGGGGGTTGATTGAAGGAATTGGGGATGGGTGGTTTAGAGGAGAAGTCTTAGGAAGGACAGGATTTCTAGTGTTCTAGTATTTGCCATTTGAAAGAAGAATTGGACTTCTTTTTTGAGCCCTGAGGGAAGAAAAAAAGATCAATGGGTAGAACTTCTAAGAGGAAGATTTCATGTTGATATATAAGGAAAAACCACTTAACAATTAGCACTGTCACAAAGTCAAATGGATTTCCTGGGAAAAGAATGACCTCTTCATCACTGGAAGCCTTCAAAAGAAGGTCAGATGACCGTTTGTCAGAGATGTTTCATTGGGCATTAAAATACTGTTCAATTAGGGGCAAATGATTCTTTCAAGATCTCCACTTTATGCGTTAGAAATCAATGCAATACTGGGAGCCACTTTTATTCAGCTGTTTTTCAGTTGTGTCCAATTCTTCATGCCCCCATTTTACAGATGAGGGAACTGAGGCAATTTAGTGACTTGCTCAGGGTTACACAGATAGTAAGTGTCTGAGGCTAGATTTGAAATCACAAAGATGAGTCTTCCTTATTTCAGACCTGGCTTTACTCACTAAGCCACCTAGCTACCCTGGGAGCCATCTAAAGAAACCAAATAAGAATTCCTTATGAACTCAAGAAAGCAGAATATTTCTGAAAATCTCCATAGCCATCTAGAAAGATCTTAGAGCCTCTTTTGATGGAGTCATCTAGTTTAAATCTAGATTCCCTCTACCACTTATGATAAGAATTATACAGGGTTTATAGTACCTTATGACAACTCACTTTCAAATATCCTAATATAAAATGGACAGGTTTTACTTTATTCCATTGATTTACTCAGTTTTGGGTCTTCTAGCAAGTTTTGTGGATGCTACCAAGTTTTATAAAGGAATCTCCTTCTTTTACCCTATCTCTAAGGTCAACAAGTCATGGAGCCACAAAATATATGTTTTTTCAGAGCTGTTTTATTTAATATATAGAGATGTTCAGTAAATTGTTTATGTTATATCACAATATAACTTAGATACCTAGGACACTCAACTGCTCTGTGCCCTGTAGATATAGTGGAGGATGACAGCCTAGGCATTATCTGGGGATCTTTATGGGTGCACACAAAGAAACACCTTACTATAATCTTGATTAATCAGATAAAGTTTTCTCCTATGGGTAGCAATGAGGTCTTAGGACAATATTTGGACATTCAGTTGCTATAATCTCCATAGAGAAGGAGTTCTTAACTTTTTTGTATCATGGATCCCTTTGGCAGTCTGGTGAAATCTATCAACTCTCAGAATAATGTTCTTAATATATTGAATTACTTGATGTCCAGGGGAGAGGTTAGGGGAAAGGGAGGGAGAAAAAAATTGGGACACAAGGTTTTGTAAGAGTGAATATTTAAAACTGTCTTTGCATATATTTTGAAAATTAAAAGCTATTATTAAGAACAAAAAGTAAATAAAATATACTTCAAAAATAATGTTCTTAAATAAATAAATGTATAAAATACATAGCATTACAAAAGAAACCTATTATATTAGAATACAGTTATCAAAGTATGTACTAAGAAGGAAATTCATAGACCCCAGGTTAAGAATTTTTGAGTAAAGAATGCTTGGGTGGCCATTGAAATTACATTCAATAAATATTTATCAATTGTCAGACTGGCTCACTCAGAGCCCATCACAGATGAAGGCATCTGTGGAAAGAGAAGCTTGTGTTTTGTGATTTTGAAGATCCCTTCTGGTTCCAACATTCTGGGATTTTGCTCTTCTGTGGGAATGATGCCTTTTCACAAATACATCCTTTAAAACTGAGTTGAGACTCCAGAAATACCAAGAGCAATGTGGGGATCTTCTGCCAAGCACAGGCCCACTGACTCCATCTTCCTCTATAAGTTGGCCGACCTCACATCATGAATCATAGCCCCCAGAGGCTGGCATTTGGCAGCTGTATGATTTGGTATAAATGCAGAAAGCAACATGAAATGCTCCTGAGAGATGGCTGTATGGTTTTCATTGGAAACAATCTTCCAAGCCTTCTTCCTGGGTAGCCAGTTTTGACTGTGAACCTGTACTTAGTTGCAATGGTGGGAGGAGTTCCCAGGGAATTGCCCAGGATGGTTCATTGTTTTTGAACTGAACAAATGAAGAACATAATTCAATTAGAGCAGCACAATATAAATCATGATGGATTTATATTTAGCTGGGCAGGGACATGAAGGGAGAAAAAAAATGAAACTCCCTTCATTTCAGAGCTGGAAAGTGGTTTTCAAAGACCAAACTTTGTTTTCTCAATTTTTCCTTCTTCTCCCATTTTTCCCATTTTCCAGATGATTTCCCTCTTCAGAGATTGAACCTTCTCAAGTATGGTTCAGCATAAAATGTCATGGGCTAGAGGCTATGACAATAGTTCTGTTCTTTAAACTGTTCTTTCCACAGCATGGGACAGGGATCATAGCTAAGATACCTCAGTTTACTTTCTCCATCTGTAAACTGGGGATAGCAACCACATCTCTTTCTGTAATCAAATGGTTATGAGGAAAAGCTAAGAGCACTGGTACAAGAGACTTTCACAAATATAATCTATAATTCCTACCAAGTTACAAAGGAAAACCTGTAAGATCTTCTAGGTTATAGCTATGTTGGGATGATTTAGTGGGAAGGGTGTTGGGAGGAAGAATTTTTCACTTGGTATCTTAGCTGAAGGGAATAGCTTGGAAGAACCTCAGCACTTTGGAGTTTGAGGTGATATACCATCTATTTAATGAAGAGATCCTAACAATTTCAATGAAGGAATCCTAACAAGGGAAGAAGGAAAAAGCATGAAGAGGCGAACATACTTGCTGGAGACATCCTCAAAATCTCAGCTTCCCAAGATCTCACAATTATGGCTAGAAGTCTGTCTTATTTTCTCACAGTCCATCATGGAAATTTGCTCCCGGGACTCTAAGTAAATGAGTCAGTAGTGGGCTGGTTGTACATGCGGTTATGTTATTCATCTCATTTTCTATCCTGCCTTGACAATGGCTCACTCTGGGACTCTAGAGCAAACCATTTTCACTTCTACAAACCTCAATTTCTTCACTTGGAAAATGGGGACAGTAATATTTCCACTTTTTGACAATTGTGAGAAAAGTGCTGTTAGACTTGAAGATGTGTTATTATTTTGAAAAAGGCATTTAAAAGTCACAGAGTAGAGACATGATAAAGAATTATTAATGTTCTGAAAGTAGACTGGAGAAAAATTTAAAATACTTCCAGAATAAAGGGGAAGCTTAAGTAGTAGAAAGAATAACTGGACTTGGAGTGAAGATGATCTAGGTTCAAATTCTGCTTCAGAAGTTTCTTATCTGTGGAACCCTGAGCCAGTCATTGACTCTCTCTAAGCCTCAAAATCATTATCTATAAAATGGAGATAATAATAATTATCTTTGCTGGTTCATTATCAGGATCAAGATAGGTAATCTGTGTAAAGAAGCATTATAAGCCTTTAACTCCATGGAAATGTAAGCTATTATTAAGGAAATAATAAATACTTTTATTCTTAATGGCAGCCCAAAGGAGTAAAGAGTGATTACAATATCTCAGGAGTATAAAAGGCTTTGTAACCCAGGGGCTGGGGATGAATGAAACTTTGGGCTTGGAACTTGGTGGGATTGTGCTATGTGAGTCTTCCCTCCCTAGAGATTCAAGTATACAAGGAGGGGATTATTTCTCCTTCTCCATATGGGAGAGGTTGTATATTTGTTCTTGTTTTATGTTTGAAGTAAATATTTCTTAGTCACAGTAATCCTACTATGAAGTGATTAAAATAGAACTGAGATCCAGGGGATTCCTAAAATTGGAGGAACACAGTCAACCGAGATTTGAGTCTATGGTAGAAGTACCTTAAGGGTATGGGAGATCGTAGGGGGAGGGGTGAAAGGTTATATACCTGGATTTCAGATCCTGGGGCCAAAGAGAGCATTATTACTTAAGTGTAGTAAGGGTTGAATTGGCCTACAGGGGCCATGTCAGAAAGTATACATATGGCGCTTCTTTCATGAAAACTTCTGGGGATTCCAGGAACAAGATGATAGCACTTGGACCCTTTGGGGCTGACAAACTTCCTGGCTTTTTCTGGCCATGTGATGGCTCAATTTGGTACTTAGAGATGACAAAGTAGTCCATTTGTTGACCTTAGAACAGGAAGACCTGATTATTTATTGGATATCTAAAAGGATCCTACTCTCAGTGCTTTATGTTTCAGATTTTGCTGGTATTCTGAGGAATGTTCCTTGAGGGCTGAGGAAAGGCAGGTTTATCCTCTCACCTTAGCCTGAATGCCATGAGGCCATGAGCAAATGGTAAATAAAAGACATGTCCTGTTTAGATAAGCCAGAGTCTGAGTTTGACCTATTGGTTGGCAAAGTACTTTATAGATATTATCTCATTTGTTCCCCCCATCACCCTGGGAGATAGTGCTATTATTAGCCCCATTTTATAGATGAGGCAAATAGAATCTTGCTCACCATCACATAATTGGTAACTGTCTGAGGCAAGGTTTGAATTCAAATATCCCTAATTTCAGATCCAACATTTTATCCACAGCTATCTCCCTATCCATGCATAATACCTCTAAGTTCTTTTCAGCTCTAAAATATGACCTTTATATATTTGTAGGAAAAAATAGGTGTGTAGATCACATGCCTAAAGAAAACCTACCCATAATTACAATAATTCACCTGTAGACAGCTATCCAAATTTTAAAAGTAGTATTTAGAAATCTACCTACCTACTTCCATGATCTTGCTCATATTCCTTACCCACTGATGTACTGAAGCTAGTTCATACCAGGTCACAAGAGTTGATTGTTCAATTTTCATTATGACTGTTTGCATCTTGGAAATTGGTAAATGTTACAAATTAGGGCTTGATTCATTGTTTTGCTGATTATTTAGACTTTAAAGAGTGAGAGAGAAAATTTTAATTATGTAGAATAAACTTTAAAAATGTGTTATGCATGCATTTCCTCCTTCCCTTCTCCCCCAGGGAACCAGCTGTTAAATATTTGCTAGCACATTTCTGTCCTTATCTTGCTCAGTATCTAATATGGCAGACTAATATGGCATTTTGATGTTTTATCGAGGTTAGAAAATTTGAATATCTTTTCAGTAAATTCTAGGCTCTTGCTTTTTTCTCTCTCTGGACCCTTTGAAAAGTTTGGTAAGAATGCATGCAGTTTTCAGATCACTCAGACTTTCCCCTGGAACCAATAGAAACCCCAGACTTTTCAAAAGAATTGCCCTCATGGCTGCTCCAGCATGTTCCTGCCTGTGTATAGAAAACATGTAAAAGAGATTAAATAATCCAATTAAAATAATGACCTTAAAGAGGCTGTTTATTTTGGCAAAAACACTACCAGTTCAGCTGGGTTACCTTTAGGTGTCTGCTAAGACACACACACTTCAGATTGAGGATAACTTGATTCATAGTCATTGATTACTATAAACTGTTGGGTGGGATCAATATGACCAAGTAGCAAAAGTATCAGGACCTCTCTCCCAGGTCTATAAAAACAAGGAAACAAATAATTGGTAGGTTAAAAAATTCAATTAATGCATGTTGAACAGTAGTTTCCCCAGTTATTTTTCCCAATCTTTTTAAAAAGAATTAATTAAATGTGAGGCCAAATCAACTAGAAGTTTTAACCTTATGTAGATATAACCTAACCCTTCCTTGATCACTGCCTTGTCACAATGGAGGGGCTTGAGTAGCTCAATGAGCTATGCTATTCAGGATTATTCAAGATAGTGTCATAGTAGAAATTTCTAATAATAATAATAAAATTATTATTTTATAACATATAATAAAATAATAAAAAATTTCTAATAAAAGGTAAATCACTGGAGAAGGAAATGATAGATTAGTCTATTTTTGCCAAGAAAACCCTATGTACACTATGAATGATACAAAGGTGCTATAGTCCATGGGGTCATGAAGAGTTAGACTAGACTGAATGACTAACAATAGGGTATAACCTAAAGCTAATGCAATTTATTGAAAAGTGAAAAATATAACTAGAAATGGTTTTGTTGTCTTTAGACTTCAAATGGGGATTAAGTAGATTTCTTTTCTTTAATCTTCCTCAACAAATCTAGGGTGGCTGAATGTGCAGGGCACTGAAAGTGTTTATTTTTCTTAGGTGAACCTGACTGGATCTCAAGATCCTAGTTATCCCCTATTTTTCTTTCCCTGAGCACAAGTCAATAAACAGCAATTCTGAGAGATGGCTGTTTGTGTCCTTATCAGGCATCTTACAAATTGGAGAGGTCTGGATTGCCCAGTGCTACCCTTCTTGAAGGAGATGGCCATCGTTCAGAGCATGAGCCACATTTAATGTCAAAGTCTAAAGATATAGAGTGCTGAGTAGACTGTCCACATCCCAAGTGGATGTGAAATATCTATTCAATAGTCTTATAAATCTTCCAAGAGTCTTTACTTTATTGGGTCATAGTAGAATTTTATGTTTTATGATTTTTAAAATTTTTATGCTTCTATTTTATGTTTTAAATATATTAAATGAATATTTATTTTATGTTTTAATTATTTCTTTGTGATGGTGGGAATAAATAGCTATCATTTACTATATATTTACTACTTTTTATAGTCAGTGCTTTCCCAGAAATGACTTTGTTAATCCCTATTGTGGATATCTCTAGATGGGAACCACAGTTAAGCTATATTTTAAAAAGATTTTCTTGGAACAACTTCAAGCAAAAACAGTGAGCCAGAGAATGTAAGAAAAAACCCGACTCCCTCTTTTAGTGGTCAGCCTAAGACTGAACCTGGGTCGTCTTCAGCCTAGAACTAGTACCGTTTGTGGAAAGTGGTGTGTTTCCTAGTCTACAGGTACTAACAAAGAGCATCACAAGGCAGAGAAATACTCAGAGATAAGCATTATCTTAAGAACCAGTAGGCCAGAGTCATAATGAGACTTTTAGGTAGCCCAGGAAATCTTCAGAAATTGCACCCCATTCCCTCAATCAGAATTCTCCCCTATTATTTGATATTTGCATTCCCTGTGACTTACTATGAACATTCCCTTCAGCACACATGATTTGCCAAAATAAATGTGGGCCAAAGAAAACAGAACATTCTGGCATTAAAAATAGAATAGGTATAAAAAAATTAGTGTTAAGACATGTCTTTCCCTATGTCCCTTTGCATGTTGTATCTTAGCTGTTTGCCTACTTTCTTTGCTACTAATCCCAGTTCAATAATAGGTTACCATTTAGAACAGTGAGTATGGTGAATCTATATATTTCAAAAGAAGTTAGATTTTCTTTTCTGTATAAGGTCTTGTGGAGATCCGTCTCCATGATGGAATCACTGGGCAAAGAAGGCTCAATAAATCTGTCTTGCTTTGATTTAAATTAATTAATGCACACTGCTTATACTCTAGACCATATTGTTCGTTCCTTTTCCTTTTGCCTTCACTCTTTCCCAACATTACATTCTTTCCAATGAATCCCATCTTCTCATTATATAGACAAGTATTTAAGCTTCAATTTCAGTATTTGACCTTCCAGGGAATAGAATGAATTAATTTCTTTAAATTGATCTCTTTATTGTCCAAGGGACTCTCAAAAGTCTTTCCCAGTACCACAAAAGTGTTGATTCTGTGGCAGATTACTGATGAAAATGTTACAATTTCTAAATCCTAGAGTATAAAGGCACTATCCAAATCTAAATCCGATGTAGAACACTCTAAATCTGATGTCTAGGACTAAGCAAAGCAAATGTGGGTAGGAAAAAGGAGAAAAAAAATGTAGAAAGAGATACAAAAACCAAAGAAACTACTACTACCTTATTTTTATATGCTTTGAAATGAATCATGGAAGGGAAACACGTCAGTGACTATTGAAAAGTATTTAGCCATCATGCACCGTGTCTAAAAGGAACATCTGACACTTTAAACATCCAGTATCATACACCAGCCTAAATCTTGGGGGCCACCTTATTTGAGAACAATTATATGCTTGCTTGTGTACCATCATCTAACGCATGGCCCACTCATCTTCTCTCTACTTAAAAAGCTATCTACAGGACACCTAAAACTCCATGTATAAACTACCACATGGTGAATTCTTTGAAGGCAAAAACATTGTATGTGTATATGTATGGGCATATGCTATATGTAGCTGAGTAAATCCCTGGCTGAGCCGATTTTTGACTGCAAACAGAATTCAGTATCAATGACTTGGGGATTATCTACTGCTTTGGATTCTCTGTTGATAGGCTTTAGTTCCTTTCCATTTACTTAGCTAATTAAGATCTAATTCCACTTGCCCTTAGCCTCTCCTAGATTGAGAATCAAGACTTAAAATCTGCATGAAAAAGCCTGACTCAGTAAATAGAATAGCAAATGTGTTGTCTTGTGTTATATCATATTTAATCATATCACACTACACAGCACCATATGTTATTATATCATCCCATATCTTATGTTATTGTATTGTACCATATCATATTTTACTATGCTTAAATGATTTCAATTTTCTGCAACTATGGCAGTATGCAAAATACACATTCTGCTTTTAGAGCATGATGAGAATAGTAGGAAGGAATATAGTAGAGTGAACCCTTTTTTTCTTCCCTTAGATTTTCAAAAGGAGTAGCAGAACCAATATTATCTCATTTAATCCTCACAACAATGAAGTGGGTGCTGCTGTTATCTCATTTTCATTTGGGAAAACTGAGTCAAATAGTGATTAAATCTTTTGCTCAGGGATATAACAACTAGTATGTGTCTAAAGCTAATTTTGAATTCAGGTCTTCCTGACTCTAAACCCATAGGCTTACCCATTGAAGCAACTAATTGTCTCAGTGGAGAATTCATTCAAATGACTTGACAGAATAGTAGCTGAAAAACTTTTTTTCATTGGTTGATTTTTTTTTTTTTTTTTTTAATAATTAGGCTTTAGGAATCTGAGGTTTAAGAAAAGAATGGATGCAGGGTAGAATTGCCAGAGCAACATATTAGAAGTGGGGTCATTCCTTGTACCCAACCTAGTCCAGAAATCATCCTGTCTGGATCTAAAACAGAGAGACGTTGATGTACTCATACCTTGGGCATCTTGCTCTCACACAATCTTAGGCTGATAGCCTAGGTCATGGGGCCCAGAGATCAAGGCTAACTCAGTTATTTAACTGTGTCCATAGCTCTGCAACTTTCTTAACTTACTTTACCCCCAACTTTCTTCTCATTGGACAAGATCACCTCTAAAATCCCTTTTCAACTTTAAATATATGATCCTTTGTAATGCAGGTTTGTCAGCTTCTGAGGGTGTGTGAAAGAGAATTGTCTTCATTATTAAAAACTTTTAAAAATAGACCAAATAAAGCAACAAAAAGTTAGCCTGACCCAAAAAGAATCATAGACAGGCAGGACAACTTTGAAAACTATAGACTGAATTTATTAGCTATTTTTTTTTAAAATGCAAGTTATATGTAACATCAGCAATTTCACATGTATTCCTTCTCTCCCATTCTACTGTATATATGGAAATGTCTGTTATTATTTGATTAAATAAATGTATTTTAAATTAAAGATGGGTGTGAGTACTTTGAAATGAATAATAATAGTATGCTTCTTATATATATAAATATATATTGCTTTCCCTTCTAACTTGGCACAGAACCTGTTAGATTTTTTTTTTTTTTTTTTGGTCAGTGGCCCCATGATCTCATTGTGGGTAATCCTCATACTTCCATACCTTATCTTCTGTGAATTATTGTAGAAGGAATCTTAGAGTTCATCTGGACTGGTATCTCCATTTTGTCCTCCCTTGTATCCCAAGAGGTTAAGTGACTTGCTCACAATCACATGAATAATAAGTGTTAAATCCTGTAATTCTCAAACCAGCACTCTTTCCATGATAATATGTCATTTTTCATTAAATAGCTTCAGACTCAAGAGGACTTTTCCCTATTACTCTTAATTACTTCCCTGATTCCCTTGCCACAAATATATTTGCTTCCATTGAGTTTTTGATAGTTTTACTCACAAGTGCGCTGGTAAATGCTTAACAACTGACTTTCTGGGGGAAAAAAACACATACGTTACCCTTTTAAGTTTAATATGCGCTTTAATGTTCTTTTAAACCATTTTTCTGAAGTCTAGAAATGAACAAAATGATAAATCAAGTCCTGAATTGCAACATTTGCTGATTTCTGAGGCTCACGCTGAAAATTAACAACCAGCTGTCTCGTTTTGAGCAGGTACCACTGGTCACTTTTCCTCTGAATTAATACAGCACTTTGTACCTCAGTTATTACATATTGTTTTTTGTATTGTTGTCTTTCTGTTCCAAAGAGTATCTATCCAATTGCTAAAGGTCTTCTAGATCTTTGATTATTGTATGAACACCATTGCAGGAGTTGGCCTGTTCCTTTATTATTTCTCATTTTTATTACATTATTTGTTTGGTTCCTTTCCTGATCAGAAACGTCCTTGATTATATGGATTTCTTAAGATCCCTGCCAGGATATATGAAGTTGCACATCCTAACATCCTATATGTTTAATGCTATTTCATTGTCATCATGGTAATGTATAGCAGCTTATCTGCAAGCACTATATCTCCTTCAGTTGCCTTATTGCCTATTCTGACTTGATTTTTAGGCAGCAAAAGATTGGTATTAAAAATATATGCTTTTGTTATATAAGGTAGATATAATATTTCACTAATGTCTATTTTTATCTCCTCACATAGTATGTTGACCATGGGAATGGTCAAGTCCAAATGTATTGGTCCCACTATTTGTTGTGAATGGGATTAGTTTGCTAAGGAAATATCAACATTTGTTATCACCTATTTTGGTGATATTATCACCTAAAGCTATTTGTTATCACCTGTTTAGTTTCCTTTCCTTTTAGAATTATCTGCCTTAACTGGGTTATATATCAAATCCTCTATGGAGTCATTTTCCACTTGACTGCTTTTTTGTTATTTTATGATGAGCTCATAATTGTCATTCTTTTCATCTTCTGTAATTTTTCTAAATTAGTTTATATTATAATTTCACTAAATTAGCTTGTGTTATTTTTCTAGGTTATGTTTGTGTTAACAGTCAGATTACATTCTCTGCATAAATCCTTTTTTTTTTTTTTAAGTTATAAGACTTCTCTAAAAATGGGGATAAAACCAATGTATTTTGTTTTCATTTTTCAAGGATAGAGGCTTCTACGATTGTATGCAGGGTCTTCCATTCATCTCAATGTTTCCTTTTAACTTGTTATTTATTTACTTTCACTTTGTATTGTATTTTTTTCCCCCTGAGGCTGGGGTTAAGTGACTTGCCCAGGGTCACACAGCTAGGAAGTATTAAGTGTCTGAGACCAGATTTGAACTCAGGTCCTCCTGAATTCAAGGCTGGTGCTCTATCCACTGCGCCATCTAGCTGCACCCCCTATATTGATTTTAACCCTTGCTCCAACTAGTTTATGATCTGATAGAACATGGTTAATTTTGAAATAATTTTTACATTGGTAATTCAGTTATAGATGATTTAATTTAATCCTATTTGGCATTCATCATTTAGTTCCTTTCCAACTCTTTTTCTGAAGAAAATATTCACAATAAATGAGTATGAGTTTTGAGTTGTCTATGAACCTGTAATCTCTTTTATTCCAAGTGAAGTATAATTCCTCCTGATTTTTTTTTTATATCTTCCCCCATTATTTAGTTGTGAACAACTCTCCATAACTCTGTTTTGGGGGTTTTCTTGGAAAGATACTGGAGTAGTTTGTCATTTTATAGGTGAGGAAACTGAGGCAAACAAGGTTAAGTGACTTTCCTAGCATCACACAGCTAATAACTATTAAGATGTGATTTGAACTCAGGAAGATGAGTTTTCCTGAGTCCAAGTTCACTTCTCTATTTGCTCCACTTAGTTACCCAAATTCTCCTGTAGTCATCTGAAGTCACTAAATATCAAGGTAATATTGGCTGAGTGTGGAAGATCTCAAATTCTTTGTAGAATTTCTCCTCTACCTCATCCTTCCTAACAGATGCTACTGCAAAGTTGCCGTTTATTTTTGTGGTGATCTGTTTGCTAGGCTCATCACAAGTACTACAAGAGGAGAAAGCCACAGGATGATGCTTTTTCCTGACTTTGGAGGTATGATGAAAACAAGAGAATGAGTCCAGTTTTTCATTCATTCCTCCAAGGAGAACCTGTGAACTGTCTTCCCATTCTGTCAACTATAACTTTATTATGTCTTCTGGTTTTATTTATGGTGAAACTGTCAAGCCAGAAAGTACTGGCCTAAGACTTCACATTAAGAATAGTAACAGTTAAAATTAATGTTGATAGATCATTTGTGAATCGTGTGAATCTAAGTATCTATTAATTTACTTTATTTAACTGTAATTACTCATTTTGGAAGCAGCACACATTAGGCACTGGGGCTACTTTGCCAACTTTGTCTGACATTGGAAGGCTGGCTCCCTGAAGGGCAGCTGCTATGTTCCCTCAGAGTCTCAGGGGCATCCCCACCTGATTGGACCCCTGTTCTTCTAGTGCTATAGTTCACATACCACCAGAGATGACCCTCTCTCTTATGGGTATCAGTCAGGCACAGTGGATAACGTCTGGCTTGGAGTCAGAAAGACTCTTCTTCCTAAGTTCAAATGTAGCCGCAGACACTTATTAGCTGTGTGATCCTGACCATGTCACTTAACCTGTTTTCCTCAAATTCCTCATCTTTAAAATGAACTGGAGAAGGAAATGGAAAACCATTCTAGTATCTTTGCTAAGAAAACCTCAAAAAGTGTCTACACCACATCAATTAGCTAGCCTACCTCACTTAGTCCAGGCTGCTTCCAGCTCCCAATGTGGACACTATGGCCAGCTGCTGCTTTCCCAGAGATGCTTCGGGGATGTTCATAGCAGAGTTCAAATGCTTGGGACCTTCAAAGTTTTCAAATCCAGTTCTGGCTAAAGGGCAAAGGAAAAAGCAGGGGCTGGGACACTTTTTTGCTCTCTAGGGGATTCCTTCTGATAGATTTAGCTGGAAGGCTTCCAAAACTTAAGATACCGAATACTTAAATCTCTAATTTCTGAACTGTCTTGCTATTTTATAGATGATCCACAGGGTAAGAGGAGGAAGGGAAGAGAATGATCATTTGTGTAGTACCTGTGCTGTGCCAGGTCCTGTGTTAAATGTTTCCAATTATTATCCCATTTGATTCTTACAACAAAGGATGAGGAGGAAAGTGCTATTGTTGTTGCCTCCAATTTGCACTTGAGGAAACAGGTTAAGTGACTTGCCTGGAGTCACACAACTAATTACTATCTAGGCTGGATTTAAACTCTGTTCTTCTTGACTCTGGATCTAGTGTTCTATCCACTGTACCACCAGCTGCTCCAAGTTTTTTGTCCAAGTCTTTTCAACCAATCTGAGTAAAATTTCTGTGCAATACCATTATATTTTATCCAATGGTCTTAGAGACTTTTCACATTTATCTTAAGTCTTTATTCGATTGAGATGTGTTTTCACATAGTTAAGAATCTTTTAAATTATCCTGGTGGAGTAGTTTGATTGATTTACTCATTCAAACCTGACTCTTACAACTTTTTCATATAGTGCCATGGGGTGCCATAGGGTGCTGTCTTTAAAAGTCAAGACTGCTAAAGAAAGAGTTTTCCTGTGTTTTGTTACTCTGTGGAAGCCAGGTGGTGCAGTGAATAGAGCACTAGACTTTAGTGAATAGAGTCAGGAAGATCTAAGTTTGAATTTTGCCTTGGCTAATTCTTATACATGTGACCCCTGGCAATTCACTTAACCTCTGCCTGCCTAAATTTTCCCACCTATAAATTTTAGAACAAGGGACTTAGACTTACTAAAGTACAGTACTAAGAACAGTTGACACAAAGCATGCAGAGATGGGAATATAGATACATCTATGATATACTTTCCTGCTAGTACATATAGAGTCCAGGGGAAAGTATCAGGTAAAGAGTTTCCATACATTTATTTGCTTAACCAGAATTAGGATTTAACCACATACTCATCTGCTTTGTGTGGCAGACTCTGATTGAGATGCTGCTTTAATGTACCAAGTACCCTAAAATGGCTCAGTAGCCACATTCAAATCTGACCTTAGATATTTACTAGCTGTGCTCATTTGGACAAATCATTTAAACTTTCTCTGCCTCTGTTTTTTCATCTGTAAAATGAAGATGAAAATAATAGCACCTACCTCCTTGGGTTGTTGTGAAAATCAAATGAGATAATATTTGTAAAAAGTGCTAGCAGAGTACATGGCACTGAGTAGGTCTTATGTCACCACTGGCTATTAGCAAATGCAGTTAGTTCAGTGTATGATATGAGAAAGGGGAAAACAACCCCAGAGATGCAGATCCCCTTCTTGACTTCCTGGTGATTCAGGACATCAGCAGAATTTATCTAATCCAAAGTGAGACATAAAAGCCCAGATCAGATAGGCAACTACAGATGGGGCTGCTCTGTAGTGCAGGGGTATCTTATCTGGGTCTACTTCTCTTTTTCTTTCACTCCTACTCTGACTAGCGGCAACATTGCATCCACGGAGGAAGCTGAATGAAAACTTCCCAGGAGGAGAAAGCCCATGGGAGGGAGGGGAGCAGTTTGTTGGCTTGGACACATGCTTTCCCTGTATATATTCTTCACTACCATTGTATTTTTCTAATATGAAAATGTCCCAAAGTAACAGGTATCTGTGGTCAGCTTCAATGCAAACAATAGTATTACTCTTTCCCTGAAGTTCTACATTGAACAACACTCGGTATATTCTTCCCATTTGCTATTCCCTTTTGCTTGAGCAGCTCTATTGGGTTGTTCCAGTTACCATGTGAACACACTGGGCTCTGAAGGGACCAGCCCAGGCCTGTTGGAAGGGAATGATGCCCAAGGAGTGATAAAGGACATGAAGTACAGGGTTAATTATGATTTGCTTTGGTGCATTCTCTTCATTTGTCCCTAAAGATTTCTTGAGTCTAAAACAAATTCTTTTTGTGGCTACTGTGCAAAGCTCTCTCTGTAAGGTAGGTGCTGAAAAATGTTGTTGACTGACTAATCACTGCAATTGCCTTAAGCTGGTTTTCCATGCCTCCACCCAAAAAAGATTACACAACACAAATAAAGGTGTGACTAACAAGTTTTTTCTCTCCTAAAAACTCATATAGACACATAGGAAAAAATAAATGTATATGGATTTACATGTGTATATAAATATATATATATGTGTGTGTGTGTGTGTGTGTGTGTGTATGTGAAGAACACTTCCAACCCCCTTAGAACTGTGACAAGCATGCTACAGCATGCTTGTTTGCTTTCATTCTTTGTAGCCTTCATAGAAATGCAACGGCCTATGTTTATTTTTAAAACTAGAATGAAATCAAAGATTTGTCTTGAGATCTTGGAGAAGAATTTATCTAACACCCTTTGGAGGTCACTGGAGATGAGCAACAAAAATGGCAATTTCTTATCTAGAGTTGAGTAAGCATAACTTTTTGTATATAAGTTTTTGTCTGAAATCACACACACACATACAGATTTATTGAGGATCTGGAAATACAAATCCATACAAGATTCAAATTCCACAGAGGTTAAACTATCGCTCATAAATAGACTTGGGCTTTAAAACTGACATTCCAGCTGCAGAGTGATAAAACTGTCATTCCTCCCTAGTTTTTCTTGGAAACCTCTCCATTCGCTATTCACCTTTCTTTGTCCCTACCTCTCATCTTGCCTTTCTGAGCTACCCACTCAGAAAATTCATCTTTCTCTAATCTGAAAATACCTTGAATTCTAAGTGATGATTCTGGAAAAAGGAAATCATCAGGTACTTGCCCTATCCTCATACTCCAAATCCATGCAAGTGCTTCAATTGTCAATAGCTGGATGTACCAACTAAAGATGAATCGTAAGAGTAAGAACACCATCTTTAGAGTCCGAGGACCTGGCTTTAAATCTTGTCTTTGCTATTTATTACTTATGTGATCTGGGCATTTTCATTTCTTCACATGTGTGAAATGAGGGGGGGTTGGTCTTGAGAGCCCCAAAATCCCTTCTAACTTTACTCTATGGCTCAATGGATATCTAGATAGCTCCCTAAATTGGGAGCAAAAAGGAGATAGATTACCAGGCCTCAAATCAGGAAGACCTGAGTACAAATTGGGTCTCAGACACTTACTAGCTGTGAGACCTGGATAAGTCACTTAACTCTGCTTGCCTCAATTTCCTCACTTGTAAAATGGGTTGGAGAAGGAAATAGCAAACCACTCTAGTATCTGCCAAAAAATGGGGTCCTAAAGAATAGGACGAAACAGAAATGACTGAACAATAACAACAATAATAAGAGTCAGAGACACCTGAAGTGGAAAAGTAGCTGTAGCCCAATTAACTCTGCTTGCCTCAATTTCCTCACTTGTAAAATGGGTTGGAGAAGGAAATAGCAAACCACTCTAGTATCTGCCAAAAAATGGGGTCCTAAAGAATAGGACGAAACAGAAATGACTGAACAATAACAACAATAATAAGAGTCAGAGACACCTGAAGTGGAAAAGTAGCTGTAGCCCAAGCAGTTTTATCTAAGTGCCCATGTATGGGAAGTGAAGGAGATAACTTGTTAGGCAAAAACTTTTCTTTAACACAGTTAGGATCATAGGATCAGAGACTTAGAATTTATAGACTATCAAAGCCAGTTTTTTCATTTTACAGATGGGGAAACTGAGGCTGAGAGATTTGTTGACTTATCTAGGGTCAAGTAGGAGTCAGATGGTGGTGGTGGGGAGCATGGTAGAAAGTCTTTTGGCTGGGTTTCCTTTGACCTTTTGATTAAAAAAAAATCAGGCTATGTCTACACCCTTCTCACTGAAAGGTAGTCATGGACCACATTTTTAGCATTCTTTGCCTCCTTTGCTGTCAGATGGTCATTGTCATTTCATCCTTGAATCAGCTTGCAACATCCCCATTTGCCACTGCTAATTTGTTACTTTTAAGTTGTTCTTATCTACTCCTAAGACCAACTATGATTTTAGAAACCAGATAAGCAAACTTGTTAGGAAAATATGTTTGTGAAATGAATAAAACAAGCCAAAACCCAAAACCCCTTAGATTTATCTGTAAAGAAAAACTAGTCCTGGTCCAATCCCCAACCTAGGATCAATGGAAGGAAGAGATGGATAACAAGGTATTAAACTAAGTATAAAATTATGTCTGTGAAGTAAATAGGCAGCACAGTGGATAGAATACCAAGTTTGGTTTCAGGAAGACTCATCTTCACGAGTTCAAATCCAGCCTCAGACACTTACTAGCTATATGATTCTGTGCAAGTCAATTAACCCTGTTTCACCTCAGTTTTCTTATCTGTAAAATGAGCTGGAGAATTAAATGGTTAAGCACTCTACTAAGGAAACCCCAAGTGGGGTTTTGTTATGAAGTCATGAAGAGTTGAACAAGACTGAAAAATAATTGGACTGCAGCAACAAAGATGAAGTATACAGCCTTAATCCCTTGAGGAAATGGAGGAAAAGTTCCTTGGTTGAATTAGAAGAAGAACCTGGCTATTGGCTGCACAAAAGATTGGTCATACCTGGGTGACCTCTAAAGATGGAGAATTTGATGTTTTTAAGTAGGAAACAATTTTGGGAGTGGAAGCTTTGAGCTTCTATCTGAATGTATATGTAGGGGTGATTGAAATGAGATTTTCTTTCCTCTTCCTTCTCCTCCATCTGCTAGGAGGATATTTTGCACGAACTGCTTAACTAGAACGTTACACCTTATGCAGCAGATGATAGGTTGAGGAATACTTGCAATAAATCCTGCAGGAAACTAAGATATACTCTCATTGAAAACTTAGAGGAGCAAAATTTTATATAGGAAACAACTTTGAAGAGGCTACTGATGGGAGAGAAGAGTGTCAATTATTATTCTAGGACATTAGCCCAGACATTTGAAGCTTCTGAGAGAAACAGATTCAGGAAGCCAGTTCTACAACCTGGCCAGCAGACACATTGTTGGGGGTGAAAGGGAGGGGGCATGATGACAGTAGTAAAGGAAGCATCCTGAAGAACTCTAGAAGAATAGGACTGTAACAGTACAAGAAGTGTGGGCCAGATTCATCCCCCCTGTGTATACTTTACTGGAATTGTATCATAAGTTTGTGCCTATTCTTCCCATGAGTACTGTGGGGGGCAGTTTGCACCTAAGTTTAAGAGAGAGATGCTTTCTGAGGATAGGTTCTTATTATGGCCTTTTATTAAATGCCTCTGCTTTAAGCTATTATATCTAGGAGGAAGTTCAGTAGTAGGAATTTATTTACTATAGTTTTAGAAGTATAGACTCATTTAACTTGAGATTGGCAGCTTCTGTCTGGGGACCGAGCTAGTGCATATGAGCACTAGTTGGGGGGGGTAGCTTAGCTGACAAATTGTTTTATTTCATGTGAAACTCAGAGGACCCCTGGGAGTCTGTAAAGTAAACCTATAGGTGTTTTCTTCTATTTTATATATGATGTTTAGACAAGTTTAGTGACTAGCTCAAGATCATACAATTAGGTGGAAGAACTAGGACTAGAATTAGGTTTTCATATCCTTAATTCTATAAAGTTTATGCTCTTTGGTAATTTTAATAACTGATACTTAAATAGTATTTTAAGGTCTGAAAAACATTTTATATATATTATCTATTTGAAGCTTAGAATAGCTCTGTGAAGCAGGCATTTATATGTTTTAGTTCTACTGTACAGTTAAAGAAACCAAGGATCAGAAAGAATAATAAGATTTGCCTGTGGTCATGTAGATATTAAGTATTTGAGGCACATTTGAACCCAAAGTTTCCAGGTGCTAATCCCAGGACTCTATATCTTCCTTCCTTCCTTCCTTCCTTCTTTCCTTTCCTTCCTTCCTTCCTTCCTTCCTTCCTTCCTTCCTTCCTTCCTTCCTTCCTTCCTTCCTTCCTTCCTTCCTTCCTTCCTTCCTTCCTTCCTTCCTTCTTCCTTCCTTCCTTCCCTTTCTTCCTTCTTTCCCTTCCTTCCTTCTTTCTCTTCCTTCCTTCCTTTCCTTCCTTCTTTCCTTCCCTTCCTTCCTTCCTTCCTTTCCTTCCTTCCTTCCTTCTTTCTCTTCCTTCCTTCCTTCCTTCCTTCCTTCCTTCCTTCCTTCCTTCCTTCCTTCCTTCCTTCCTTCCTTCCTTCCTTCCTTCCTTCCTTCCTTCCTTCCTTCCTTCCTTCCTTTCCTTCCTTTCCTTCCTTCCTTTCCTTCCTTTCCTTCCTTCCTTTCCTTTTGTTCCTTTCTTTCCTTTCCTTCCTTTCCTTCTTTTCCTTCTTTTCCTTCCTTCCTTCGTTCCTTCCATTTCCTCCTTCGTTCCTTCCATTTCCTCCTTCCTTCCTTCCTTCCTTCCTTCCTTCCTTCCTTCCTTCCTTCCTTCCTTCCTTCCTTCCTTCCATTCCTCCATCACCCCATCCATCCCTCTATCCATCTATCTAGGGATAAAATGAGCTTTTATTTATCCTGAAACAGAGATATTCTTTTTTTGGGGGGGGGCATTTGGGCTACCTTTATTTTTAATTTTTTTATTAAAGCTTTTTATTTTACAAAACATTTGTATGGGTAATTTTTTAACATTGATCCTTGCAAAATCTTGTGTTCCAAATTTTCCCCTCCTCCCCACCCCTTCTCCTAGATGGCAAATAAACCAATACATGTTAAATATGGTAAAATATGTGTTAAATCCAATATATACATATTTATACAATTATCTTGCTGTGCAAGAAAATTGGATCAAGAAGGAAAAAAACAAACTGAGAAAGAAAACAAAATGCAAGCAAACAGCAACAGAAAGAGTGAACATGCTATGTTGTGGTTCACACTCAGTTTCCACAGTCCTCTCTCTGGGTGCAAATGGCTCTCTTCATCACAAGATTATTGGAACTGATCTGAATCAGCTCATTGTTGAAAAGAGCCATGTCCATCAGAATTGATCATTTTCCAATTCTTTCTGGCTCAGCCATTTTTCAAATAAATAAGCTTGACACAGTCCAGTTTGATATATGAGAGATATTATTAAAAGTAGAGCATGAATATATATTTTTACAAAAAATAAAAGAAATCCTTTTATTTAAATCATTTCATGTCTGGAAGTATAGATTGGTTTCCATGTAGTCTCTAGACTTCATTTGATCTCTAATGATTATCTTCTGAACCATAGGAAGAAGCCTTGAGGAACATTTTTCAGTGAGCAGTAATGGCTACGGGATGTGAACCCCTTTGCCCTCATGTCTCCAAGAGCAGAACTGGCCCCAGGGGAGCAATATAGGAACCCAGAACACAACTTCTTCTCCTTCAAAGATTCCCAGATTCTTCAATCTTGATTGGACTCTGAAGGCATCATAAATTAATGCCCATTAATCATCAGACTCATTGTGGGGGAGAATCTGCTGATAATATAGAAATGAACATTCTCTGGGATACTTCTCTTCCCAACACCAATCACAGTTATCCTAGGTATTTGTCTCAACTTGCAATGTTTTTCCCTTTTTTCCAGGCTTCCAGTAGAATATCCTAAACTTCTCATTGCAAGTGCCATCACACTCCTTACCTCTCCCCATTCTTCTTCAGTGGATTTCTTCTCTGAATGACTTAGCCTGTGAAACAGCCATACACAGACAGCTTTGCGAATTTATGCCTTCAATATAACCCTTGGACCTCTCTATAATTGTGTAAAAGGCTTTCCTAGTTCCTATTTTTCTGCCAAAGCAGAATCATGGGATCATAGATTTTTAGCTAGAATGAATATCAGACATTACTTAATTCTAATTATATCCCCCTCATCTTGGGGAAACTGAGGCCCAGGGAAATTTAGTGATATGCTCAAGATTATACAAATGGTAAGTAGCAGAACTTGCATTTAAATATGTGAAATTTGTATCCTTAGTGATTAGCACAATGCTGGACACATAGTAGGCACTTAGTAAATGTTTACTTATTGAATAAACACAAATTCAACTATTCTATCACTGGACCTCCCAAAATATTAAATATTATTATTCAAAGTTTGCATTTTAAAAATTGAATTTGCTACTTAGATGGTACCAGAAATGCCCAAGGAGTAAATTACTTCTACTAGTATAGATTGACACCTTTTCTGAAACTTGTAGGTTTGGACAGTTGCCAAACTGAGAAGTTTGTAAATTTAAGTGAAAAGTTAAGTGATTTGGCCAGGATCAATAAGCCATCAGAGGAGGGAGTGGAATTTACCATTCCAGATAGACCCCACTGATCATTAACTAAATGCAGATTATGAATGGCATTAAATGTATGATAAAAATGTGCTTCTATATTTGTGACTTCTGAATGGAGTCACTATCTGTTCATCTTTTCTCTTTGATTCTGAGCCAGAGATATACGATTTTTCCTTCCACGTCACAGGGATTAGGGGAATGATATTCCTATGATCTGGAAAATCTGTATAACAAATTTTGGCTTTCCCTCTGTACTAGAGAAGTCTTAATTATTATATTATTGAAAGATAAATTAGACTGCACACACACATATTCTGTGTGGTCTGTGACCTTCTTGTTCCATTTACAATCTTCATGTTGTCATCTGCAGCTTCTGTTAAATTCCCCCAAAATTCTCATTTAATTTCTTATGCTGACTTGTAATATATGGAAACCTTGATGGGGAAGGTTGTGATGTGGAAGGGATAACTGTATTGAAGTGGGAATCTTTCTCTCACAGGGATCCAAACCTTTTTCTAAATATTAACACACAAAAGACATGCTGAATACACACATGAACTACAAGCACAGATTGACAGAAAAATGTAAACAAGCAGCAGTAATAACATAATTGTTATTTCATACTCTCTAGGGAGGTTACTGCTTAAAACATGGAGATATGAAACAGTTTGTAGAATTTCTGAATAGGTATTTCCCATTTTATTTCAGGTCTGAATTGTACAGACAATTTCCTCTAAGTCTTCTGGCAAGCCAGGTCAGGGTCTGGGTATCTTAATTTGTCCTTTATGAAATAGGGCATTAGATATGAAAAAAAACCCAAAAAAACACTTTTTTAGTTTAGCCAAGGATCAAGAAAGTCCCAAGGTGGCTTCCAAGACTGAATGTGTCCACTTTAGGATTGTTGTTTTGTGACCAATGCTCAGAAAAAAACACATGGTAGAAAACGTTATGCTAGGTCTCTAGGCTTGCCAGGCTCAATTCTCTTAAACTAAGTTCTTGATCTAGTTGCCCCATGGGAGTAATCACCATATTGCTAATGTGGAGAAGGACACTTTGCCCTTCAGAGAAGTCTCAAATTACTTCATGTCTGTTACCTGGAGTTTAAAAGAAGAAAAAACAAAATCATTCCTTTTATAAAGTTCAGAGTAGGCTCATAATCCTGGTTTAGAAGGCAATCTAATCTAACAAATTTTTGAACCCTCTTGGATTCTTCATAGGGGTTTAACCCCCAATGGCTATGGGAAAATCATAGGACTACATTTTATAAGGTGAACAATTCAGTGACTACATTTTAACATGTTGAATTGGTAAAAATCTATGGGAGACAAATACCAGTTGTCCATATGGATGAGAAAATACATCTTTTCAGGATTACAGATTATCCTATTTATTCCTTTGAAAGAAAGATATTTGACTAAATTAATTGTACCACTCTCTTGTACAGGTAACTTTATTGGTAAAATTAAAAAATAAACATGATTTATTGGAATATCTTCTGCATGTAAGTCTTGTGATTCTACACAATCTTCTTAAATTAGAAGGTAGCATAAAAATAGTAGTTATAAGAAAAGTGGTAGGTTTCTAGACAATGTGGAAAGTAGGGTACATCATCTTTCAAAGCACTGGGACATCTTGACCTTTTAAAGTAAGACCAGTTAAAGACCTTAACTTAAGGCCCAGGTCTCTTACTGCATCCATTTGTCCTGATCTATATCTTAGCACTGGACTCAGAAGATTCAGGAGAAGGGGAGACTAGTGGCTTTGCACAGCCCTGCCTCACTTAAATCCAATTTACTTACATAACATGGCATCACCTCCTTGGTAAAATTGTCATCTTTGAGAATAAAGCACAAACAACAATCACAACATTTTTTTTTCATTCATTTTTCCCCATCATACACCAAGACTATAGATATTGGACATCATCTAATCTGTACTCTGTACCGATATTCTCTATAAGATCACATCTTCTAGGTTACATAGATTAATTAATATCAGTCCTGGTTTTAAAACCCAAGTCTCCCAATATCTAGCACAACATTTTTTTTTCATTCATTTTTTCCCATCTTACTCCAAGGCTATAGATATTGGACATCATCTAATCTGTACTCTGTACCGATATTCTCTATGACATCACATCTTCTAGGTTACATAGATTAATTAATATCAGTCCTGGTTTTAAAACCCAAGTCTCCCAATATCTAGCACAGCATTTTTTTCAGCACACCATATAGCTTCCTTTTGACTATGGTGAGGGTCATTTCCATATTAAATGAGTTCTCAAATTTTAAAATTAAGTCGATGGCATTACTGGCTCAAGATCAGCAAAATAATACCCTCTTTTCAACATGGAAATCAAACACGCTGAACATGTCCTGCCCCAAAAGATTTATTTATGGCTTTCTTTTCAGAATTCTTTCCTTTGGTTTGGTTAAGACGTGCATAGGGTTCTTTGAAGTGGGCTAGACATGTTTTTTGCATGTGTGTGCAGCTGTTTCACTCTGCATAGTTGGTATAGAAAAATCACTTTTTTTTTCATATGAATTATAGTCATTCACTTAGTGGGTTGCATATAGAACTCAGATTCCTAGGTTATTAGAGCTGAGTTATTAGGCCTTGAGATACTATGAAGTCTAATCTCTTATATTTTGCAGGTAAGGAAATTGAGTTCCAGAGCTGCTGGGAAATAATTTACTGAAGGCTATACAATATTATATCAGTATCTGTATAAGGCTGTTGTGTTATATAACTATTATCAAAAGGCAGTCTGTAATAGGTGCTTCTATGTTCTCCTACTCTCTTCTCAATCTCCTATGATCTAGTTTTTCTGATCTCTTCATTCCATAGAAACTGCTCTCTCCAAGGTTACCAGTGATCCTTAATTGTCAAATCTAATGGTCTTTTCTCAGTCTTCATTTTTTCTTGACTTCTTTTCTTTGACATTTTCTCTCTAGGTTTTTTTTTTCCTGGTTCTTTTCCTAACTATTAGACCACTCCTTATCCTCCTTTAGTAGATCATCATTTAGTAACTGTGGTTATGTGCTTATAACTCTGTCTTGGGTCCTTTTCCCTTCTCCCTTCATACTACATTATTTGGTAGTCTTATCAACTTTTAAGGATTTAGTGATCATCTCGACACTGATGATTCTAAAATTTATTATCCTAATCTCTGATCTCTAATATTGCATCTGTAATTCTTTTTCAAATAACTTAACATGTCCAAAACTGAACTCATTATCTTTCCCCAGAAATTTCCCTTATTCCAAAATTCCCTAATTCTGTAGAGAACTATCCTTCCAATCTCCCAAACTTGCAATCTAAGTGTCATCCTTGATTTTTTACTATCTCTTCCCTGATCTCCCAACCATGTCCAATCTGTTGCAAAGTTGTAGATTTTTTCTTTTCTTTTTTTCCCTTGTTTTTTATTTTCCAATTACATGTAAAGATATTTTCAACATTCATTTTTGTAAGATTTTGCATTTCATTTTTTCTCCTTTACTCTCTTACCTCACTCCTTTCCCAGATAGCAAGTAATCTACTATAGATTTTACATGTATAGTCATTTCAAACATATTTCTGAATTTGTCATATTGTGAAAGAAAAATCAGAATAAAAGAAAAAAAAAACAATGAGAAAGAAAAAAACAAATAAACAAAATGAAAGATGAAAATTATATCTTTTCATCCACATTCAGTCTCCATGTTTCTCCCTTTAGATGCAGATGGCATTTTCCATCCCAAGTCTAATGAAATTGCCTTGAATCACTACATTGCTGAGAAGAGCTAAGTCTATCAAAATTGATTATCATATAATCTTCCTGTTACTGTGAACAATGGTCTCCTGGTTCTGCTCTTTTTATCTGTAGATTTTTCTTTTGCAAGAGCTTTCAAATGCACCTCATTTACTCCTTTGAAACTGCCACTGTCCTGGTGCAAGCCCTTATCACTTTACATATGGATTATGGTAACAACCTGTTGATGAAGCTGCCTTCTTCAAGTCTATCCCTTTCCAATCCATCCTTTATTTAGTCACCAAAATGATTTTTCTGAAGTATAGTTCTGACTATGTTACCCTCCTATTCAATAAACTCTAGCAGTCCCTATCATCTCCAGAATGAAATGTGAAATCCTTTTTTTTTTTTTTTTTGATATTCAATGTCTCTTCATAACCTACCACTTCACCCTTCACCTTTACTCCCACCTTTCTAGTCATCTTACTGTCCAATACATACTCTTTGAAACAATGTCACTGATCTTGCTATTACAGGAATAAGACATGTCTTAACTCTGGTCATTTTTTCCTGCTGCCCCTCCAAGTCTGCAATATTCTCCCTCCTCAGCTTTGCCTCCTGACTTTCCTGGTTTTCTTCACCTAAAATCCTATATTCTATGGCAAGTCTCCCAATCCCTCTTAATTCCTCTGTTAATTATTTTCCTATTTATGCTATATATAGTTTGTTTGAGCATATTTGTTTGCTATTGTCTTCTCTACTACCTCATGAACTCCTTGAGGACAATCAATGACTGTCTTTTGCCTTTTTTTTTTTTTTTGTATCCCCAATGCTTAATATAATGCCTTCTTGCTAGGCACTTAATAAATGATTATTGATTGATTTACCCTTTTCCTTGTGTGTATCCCTGATCTCTATATTAGGTTGTAATCTGAATTTTGGTGTCATATTAGGCTCATAAGTAGAAATTTTGTATTTTGTACTCAATAACTGGTGATTTCACTGGTCTGACCCATTCTCTGATGCTGATGACTACCTCTCTATTCCTTATTGGATGGTCATCTTGAGCTACTACGGACAAAAGTATTTATCAATCAATGTATAATCTTTTGTTGATAAAAACTCTCTAAAACCTGAACTTTGATTATTTATCTTTGGATTGCAGACAACTTTCAGAGTCCAAACAAAATCAATGAAGTTTTTCTTACTTGAGTGGATCGACTAGAAAGGGCTTCTGTGATATTGCCTTCAAGAACTCCTTCCATATCAGAATGAACCAGAACTAATCCTATAGAGCTCCTACAGAAACCAAAGATGATTGGAGATCAATCTCCATCACAAATCATCCCTTTTTATATGTTAATTTTGAAAAAAAGTGTTTTTCAGTTCATCTCCAATTTAACTCAGCTAAGTTCAAAACATTTTTTGATTACCTGTTATGAGCAATAAATTATGCTTGAGGAGATAATATTAATATATGGGCCCTTTCTTCATGGAATTTATAATATCAATTGTACATTAATGGTACATGTTATTCTGATTTTTATTTACATCTTTTGTTTTTGTATTACTTTCATATTTAAATATAACTTTCCTCCCTCACTTACTAAATGAACTATCTTTTGTAATAAGTGATAAAAGAAAAAGGAAAAAAAAAAGCAGTACAATAAAACAAGGGATAAACTTGAATCAGTTTGTATTGGCTTAAGACCTGATTGTTAAATTTTCAGTGTAATCATTTACACCTTGGAAACCGACAAATTCTACATATCAATCAGGGCTTGATTTGTTTTATTGATTTTCTATGCAAATAATAAGGAAAATATTAACACCACAAATCAAACTTAAAATTGCCTTGTGAACATTTTCTTCTTTTGGAGAGCTGGTTAAAATTTCATAGGTACACCACTGAGCAAAACACACACACACACACACACACACACACACACACACACACACACACACACACACAAAAGGAAAGGGATAGAAAAAGAATATTTATAAAAGGAAAAATGATAAAAACACACTTGTAAAACAATATGACCTTCCAAACAGACTATAGGACAAAAACATACTGTTTAGGAGGACTGGATAGAGACTTGCCTCTCAGCTGAAGATACTGACAGGACGCATTTGAAGGCAGAGAGATGACTGAGGACCACAATGCAGTAATCCATCAACTCATTTGCATGTGACTGTTTTTAGAGTTTTGAAGTTTCTGACAAAATTATAACGGTTTGCTGACTATGGGAAAGTTATATGAGGATTGCCAGATTCATATCTAACAGAAAAATAGTTTTCTTAATTTTTACTTCATAGGATAAATATGAATCACTGACCATCAGGAGACTCTGATTTGAGGCATTAAGGAATTGAGAAATCAGCAGGAATCACGACAAATTAGGGGAAAATGAACGTTTTCAATTGAAACAGCTGATCCTTGGACTGGTTTTGGAGGAACTTGATAATTAGAAGAGAGATGTTGCTTTGCTAATTGGTTGATAAAAGGCTGGACAAACTCATACTGGAAATTCATTGGTTGAGAACTGAATCCTACCCCTGTGTGAAAGAGCTTATTGGTTTTTGTAGTTCCTCATAGTCTGAGAGAAAGGAAAACCTCCCTAGGATACCCGTGTTCCTTCCACTGTTCTCAAGTTTGAGAGGGTAAGACAGGTTTTACATCTGTTTTTCTGGGAGTGCTAAGCCAGAAGAGGCTTATGGATGATAAGGCTAAACAAAATCTTCTACTATTTCCAGATCAGAGTGGCTCAAGAGAACTGTTTGTCACTTAAAATTTTAACTTTTTCAGCACCCTTTTTTGAGTGGCTAGAGGCAAAAAATGTTAGTCTTTTTTGCTAGAGAGTTTCCCAGGAGGGGAGTGTTGAAGATCAAAAAGGGAGCAGCTAAGAGAAAAATGAACGTTCAAGTGGATTTTTCCTGAAAAGACCAGAGAGAGCAAAATTTTCAGTCTAGAGTTGTGAATTGCTGCCCTGGCAAGATGGGTTTCCCCACCCTTATACCTCTTGCTGCTTTTCTAAAAACATATGCCTACTTTCTTCCATGGGCTCTTATTTTCATAGAAGAATGTAAGCCAGGTTTATGGGTGAATTGGGATATTTAAGTATTCCTGATTTTTCTTTCTGATTAAATATAATTATTTCTATTTTTGTCCATTGCTAAGTAAATGAGGCAACTAAGTGGTACACTGGATGCATCGAGGGCCTGAAAACAAGAAGACCTGAGTTCAAATGTAGTCTCAAACACTTGAATAGCTGTGTGATAAATACATTTTTTTAAAGAGAACTTGCCTAAAGTCATAGAAAATGAAACTGTAAATTATATACAATTTGCTATTCATTTTACATACATATGTATGTAAAATTATTCCATATATATGTCTATTTATCATTCTTTCTCTGGATGTAGATAGCATTTTTCTTCATATGTCATTTGGGCATTTGTAACAGTCAAAATAATTTATTTGCTCAAAGTCATTCATAAAACAACATTGCTGCTATTATATACAGTGCTCTCTTGGGTCTGCTTACTTCACTCTTCATTATTTCTTCTATTTGTCTTAATTTCCTCAATTGTAAAATGGGGATAAAAACAGTATATACTTTGCAGTATTGTTGTGTGGATAAAATGCAATAATATGCATAAAATGTTTAGCACAGTATACAGTAGATACTACAAACATGCTTATTCCCTTTCCTTACCCCTCTTCTTCCTTGCCAACTTTTTTAGGGGCAGGAATGGAGAGCTGAAAAACTATATTACAAATGTAACAGTACTATCAATGGAATTCTTAGGGAAGGGGACACTATAATTATTCAATTGTCACAATTATTAATTAAATTAATTATTATTTAATGGTAATGATGGATCTAAGTCTTCAAGAAAATTGTTTTTGAGTGAATTCTGTTATAGAAAACTTGAAAGCTCAATCAAGATCTCGGGATCATAGATTTAGAACTAGAAAGGATGCCAGAAATAGTTTAGTCCTCATCTTCTCCAGTTCCCAATTTTATTGACTTTAACTGATTTATACAAAGTCACATAGGAAGTAATAGAGTTTGGTTTTAAACCTGTATTCTCTCACTCCAAAACAGATAACTTAATAAATTAACAGATAACAGACATCAAGTTATTTGAGAATTCTCTAAAGGGGCAAAATGTCCTTCTCTACATTAGCAATATGGTGCTTACTCCCACGGGGCAATAATAAAGACAGTATAAAGGAGGTATTTGACATGAGTATTTGGTGGGAATGGAAGCAGAGGACAGAATTCAAAAGAAATGGACCCAGAGTCATAGAATTTCAAAGTTGAAATGTTCATTAGAGATACTTCAGGATTATCTATTAAGCATAAATGAGTTAGTGGAGGAAATTCCCTTTGATAAGAAAGCATAAATCAGCAGAAAAATGCTCTCCAGAAAGGTCCCAATTAGCAAGAACAAAAAATTCCAGTGAAGTGTTTTCATTATTCAGATTCATACTGCATATTTCCACTGGCCTGGAACCTATGACTATATTTTATGCAATTACAACTGGTGTGATTTTGAATACTTAAACCAATTCACAAGATTACATATTCACATTAATAGGGAATTAGCTATAAATCATTCCAAAAAAGATTTTCAACAAGAAGCAGAGTGCTTCTGGTTAACCTTTAGCTAATTAGAAACTACACCGAACTGGAAATACTACTGTCTCCAAGCTTTCTAGTTCATCTTTCATACAGAATTAATCACTTCTGCTAGTCTGCATCAGCTATTTGTAATCTGGATTCTTTATGCAGTGAATTAGGATAAGGACCTGGCAGTCAGCTGTGGCTATCTGGATGAAAGATCATGAAGTTCTTATACATTTTATCACTTAGAATCTTTTAATAGTAATATGTAATTCCTTACATTTCCCCTCCTTTTTTTCAGAACAATTTGTAGCCTGTGCCACCTAGAATCAAGTCTCTTAGATGCTACTAATTGTGACTTTAAGTATTTAACTTCTCTGAAGTTGTTTCCCCATCTGTAAAATTATTGCAATTTACCTAATTTCTAATATAATGTTTCTCTAGTTAGTGATATATTTTTTGTCAGTAGTGAATTAATCAACCTATAATAAGAACAATCAGACCACCCTAAACAAGATATTCACCTTATTGTATATAAATTTAACAAAATTGATGCTGATGAGTATGAGGGTAATAAGCCTCAAGCCAGGTCCAGAATGAACTTCTATTGTTCTGGGAGCCCCCAGGGAGAGAAAGGGAAGACAAAATGGATTCATCTGTGCAGAATATCTTTCTACCCACAGAAAGTCATAGAAAAGTGATTTCTGATAACTTCTTTTTTACCTGCTTTGACAGTGAATGGAATGGGACTCAATATATTACTTTGGATTACCATGTAATAGATAGTTTAAAAGCTATGGACGACTCATATCATAGACAAGTATGTTGAATGAATGAATGAACTCATGAAATTACCCATGTGAGGTTGCTTGTTTAAATCTCTACTTTGTATTCTTATTTCTGTAGCACTTTATTAAAATTAATTTTATAATTATAACCTTTTTGACAGTACATATGCACAGGTAATTATTTACAACATTATCCCTTGTACTCTCTTCTGTTCCGAATTTTTCCCCTCCTTCCCTCCATCCCCTCCCCTAGATGGCAGGTATTCCCATACATATTAAATATGTTATATCCCAGGTACAATATATATGTGCAGAACCGAATTTTGTTGTTGTTGTTGTTGTTGTTGCAAAGGAAGAATTGGATTCGGAAGGTAAAAATAACCTGGGGAGAAAAACAAAAAAAATACTAACAGTTTACACTCATTTCCCAGTGTTTCTTCTCTGGGTGTAGCTGATTCTGTCCATCATGGATCAATTGGAATTGGATTAGGTCTTCTCTATGTTGAAGATCTGTAGCACTTCTGAAGTCTTAGCGTTTCCAGTGAGTCAGGTCACTACATATGTATGTTCCCACAGAAATATTCGAGTCACCTTCCTTCTCTCCCTCCCTTCCACTATCAGTTTGCCATTGGCAACCCCAATTACCCTCTAAACTTACCCCATCCTTTTTTTAAATGAAGAAAAGCCACGATTGTGTGTACTAGTGGATCCTGTGCTGCTGAAATCAATTTGGACTTTGGACCAAGGTCCATGATCATCAGTTTCCTTCCCTTCCATTTTCTTTTTTCTTCTTAGAAGTTTGGTACAGTCTCTGAGCCTGAAGTTTCTTCTGGCATTGGGAGACTTGTCCTTTTTTCTCAAAAGTTCATTTTACCTTTGAGGCTGAAAACTTTAATTTGCTTTCTTGAGACAAAATGTGATAAAAACTGTTGAGAAATCAATTGCTAAATGATATCTGCTGTTAGTTGAGTGAATTTTAATAGATGTCAATAGGGAACAGTCAGGGATTATTTTTTCCAAATAAGTATTTGTGGCTGGGGTCTTGGAGTCTTTTCTTTCTTTCTTTTTCTTTTCTTTTCTTTACTTTTTTTTTTTTTTTTAGGATGGAATGCTTTCCTTTTAGAAAGCAATTACTTTTTTTATTTTTGCAGCTTCCTAGATCAGAGTTATGACAGCTTACACAACTAGTTTCTGTCTTATTTCAAAGGGAGCTTCAGACACTTATTAGCTTTGTGACCCTGGGCAAGTCACTTAACACTGTTTCCCTCAGTTACCTCATATATAAAATGAGCTGGAGAAGAAGAATGGGTTCATGAAGAGTAGGACACAACTGAAAATGTCTGAACAACTGGGCCAAAGAACATATATTTGGAATTACTTTATCTGTTAGTATAGTGGTTGGAGAGCTAATTGAATAGGCATTGAGATTAGTATCCACTGTTTTACTACAACTTTGTTTGAAAGGAAAACCAGTTCCTCAGATAGGAGGGAGTATTGCTTGAAAGTCCTTCCAACCTCACCAGCACTCTTTCTTCCTACCAGCCAAGAATCTCATCTCAGCCTGCTACCTTACCTGCTACTTTTTAAGAGTATTTTGAAAAATATTTAATTTTTAACAGAGAGAATCATGTATTTTGATGTTTGTAAATCTGCTAGTAGTTGGTTGTAGTTGATGACTGTATTTGGGGGATTAAAATAATAAAAAGGAGATCCTGTTTTTGCTTGGCTGGTAATTTCATGACTTAGACTCTTTTGACTAGAGGTTAGAATGTGGAAAAGGAAACTCATCTGTGTTTTCTATTGATATGGGCAATATGCCTGTGATCATATTTGGGTTAAAATAAATCAATGTCTGATTTTGCATTCAGGGTCAGATATGCTAAGAGCAAACTGTGGCCTTTCTGTAATGGGACTACTGTGGTCACAGTGACCCCTGGGCAAAATTATGAAATAGGGAAGTCAGCCATCTCTACCTCCCCGACTATGCCGGAGGCCTATCTAGCTGGTTTTAGGTGGAGTTAAGAGGAAATTTCACATATTAAACTTTATTTTCAGAAGTATTTATTTGGGTAAGTTGTCATTAGCTCATTTTTGCTTGGCAGTGCTTCTAGGCTTTCTGGAGGTCATAGTTTGTGGATACTATTTGGAAGAAAGAGATAGGGGCAACACTAAAACTCCCCAGGGACTTTATATTCTGGCCCCTCTCATTTTTTAAAAAACCTTCCCATTCTCAAACAATGTCTGTGCATAGAGAAATCAACCCATCTACTCATGAACGTCCCTGAGTAGATAACTTCCCTCCTTCCAAAGAATTACAGGCCCTAGGATGAGACCTTAGTAAATACTTAGTAGATAGTCATTGTTTTGATTTTAATTGTTTATTCCAAAATGAGAAAAATTATCTATTTTAGCTCCTTTGAATCCTAGAGGATTCTCATTATTGTTAGTATACCACTAAAAAGGAGATGGTACCCAAGTTTCTAGATGTTTTCTCCATTAATCCAGACATACCCCACTTATCAATTTTATAATTTAAACTTGCACATTGGATTCAAAAGACTCTTGTTCCCAGGACATACAACAAAAAAGAAAGATATTTGCTCAAACTCATCCATACCTAAACCAGAATTAGATGAAGATTTGGGATAGGAGAGGAAGAAAAATAAAGCAAAATGAATTATTTCTCTTTTTTTGTATTGGCAATTATTGATCACACCACAAACTCCCTGTAATTCTTTTTCATCCCTTGAGAAAGGGAAGAAAGAGAGGGAAAGAGGCAAAGACAGAAAGAGGAGAAAGAGGGAAAGAACCACTGGAAAAAGAGAGGGAGGGGGAAAGAAGAGATTGAATATAGATAGATAGATAGGATATAATAAGGATATATAGTTAAGACATAGTAAAAAAAAAAAAAAGGAAGAAAAGAGAAGACAACATAGAAAGAAGGATTTAGAGAGCAGGTTTTAATGCAGTTTTTGCCTATTCAGGAAAATTAAAAGATTAAATAATTAAATGTTCCTTTCTTCTAAACCTGGAATTTCTGAGTAGTAGTGAATTCATCCAATAAAAACAGATACTTATTTAATTCACAAAGTACTTTGTATTTATTATCTCATTTGAGCCTCATAACAATTTTGTGTTAGGTACTAGTTATTAATAACTATGTTTCATAGAACAGGAACTTCTGGCTCATTGAGGTTAAGTATCTTGCCCAAAGTTGTACAGACAGTTAGTGTTAGAGGCAGGATATAAACTGTTTTTTTTTCCTGACTCCAAGTTCACCACAGTATACACACTGCTTCTCAATAGCTATGTGTTTTTTCATTCTACTAATTACACACACACACACACACACACACACACACACACACACACACACACACAAATATAGAACAACGTGCCCCAAGTTTATGGGAGGAATGTTGTATTGTTACTTTTCTCACCCTACTATTTTATTTCATTAAATGCTTTTACTTTGAATATCCCCTGGCTGACTAATAAAAGTAAATACATTGATAGGGCTTCCAATGGCTCTAAGTAGTTTTAATGCAAACCTACAGAGTAAGTTTAAACTGGAGTAGGTTTTCTAGATTAGATGTCTGATATGTGAGGGTAATTTTCCAAGTACAAAATGCTTACTTCAAACTCTAATCTGAATCTAAATCAAACTAGATATATCTAATCTCCGAAGAGTGAATATATCTGAATTAAGGCGATGAGACTAGGAGCATGTCTGGTGGGAGAAAGCACAAGGGTAGTTAACAGACGTGTGTTCTCTCTACCCCATTCCCATGGGTTCAAGAACTTCACAGAATTCTAGGGAAAGAGATAAAAGGAAAAGATAATTTTGTCTTATTTCCCTCAGATTTTTCTGAAAGTTGGAGAATAATGGATGGTCACCAAGGACTGAATAAAGATAGATTATAGGTAATTTCTTAAAGTTGAAGATTATATTTAATAAATTTATAATTCCTTTACCCTTTTGTCTCAAACCAGGCAGTACAAATTATGTTTCCTAACTGCCCTTCTCTTCACAATCCAGTATTTGATAAGTAATTGATACTTAATAAATGGTTGATGGATAATGGCTCCTCAAAATGAAATTGGAATCAGCAATCTGAGCTGCTTTAAGTTGTCATCAGGAACTAAGAGAAGATATCTGAAAAAGCAATTATTTGAAAAACGAGTATTTGGAACTTCTTGTCGTATGTATTGAGCTTAGCATTCCCCTGAAGGAAATGATAGTCTATGGAATTATGCAGAGGAATAATTACTGAGCCAAATAATATAACAGACTGTCAAGCTTCTTGTTTGGGGGAACTCTTCAGGGAGAATCAATTGCTGCCCAGATGCAGCCAAAATTTAAGAGTGTTTGTAAGGATAGGGCTTTGGTTTGCAGGGGGTGAATTTACACCATGTTTTTCACCCATTCCCTAGGAAGGTAATGTGTAATTGGATGAAACAAAATCTTTACCTTCTACCTTCACCCCAGGAAAAATAGGAATCATAAACTTCTAAGTTTTTCTTTCTCATTTTTTTCTTGTCCCAGGGGAGAAGATAGGAGCTTTCTTTCTTTTTGCTTTGTGATGTGATCTGCTATGACAGCTGGTGATACCCACTGTAAGAGCAACAGCTGGGAATGGTCATGTAATGTTTTCTGGGCCATGTAACCTAGGCCAGAAATCTGTGTCCATCAGCCATCAATCAACTCCCTAGGAGATTTCATGGGAAATGAATTAAGTAGCTAGAGGAGTTCCCCAGACCCCAGATTTTAAAATTGAACTCTGCTTATGTGAGCCTAGTGTCCATTTGCTGAATTTTAATAACCTTCACTTGACTCAATGAACCCCATATGTAATTGAGATATGTTCTTGTCCAGAGTTTCCATTACCTTTTAAAATTAACATACTTCACATAATAAGAAATTGCAAAGTACTCTCTATTTCTCTTCCTAAATACATATATACACACATACATATACAATATGATTCTGAACATAACAAATACCTAATAAGATGAACATCTGTATCTCTGAGCTTATTCTGGTACTCCAATTGCTAGGCTGGGTCCCAAGAGGGCTGATGATTACTTTTGCTCTTAACATTAGAGGAGTTGAACCTAAGGGGTTATGTTTTTTACTCGTACTGATCGTGAGCTCCAATGCAGTGTGTTCCTATTAATATCAATTAGCCAGTTACCAAAAATAGACATTTTTTAAAAAATAAAATTTTATTTATATCATTTGTTTTTACATTGCCTAAATTTTTCCGTTTGCCTTCCAGACTACCTTACCATATAACAAGAAATGTTTTTAAGAAGGAAAAGATGGAGAAAAGGAACAAAAATCAGTAAAAGTAATCAACATAGCTAAAACAAACAAGCCCTTCCTTGAATGTATATGTAATAGGTCTCCACCCATAGATCTCCCACTTTGGTAAAAGAGTAGAAGTAAATTTTTTCCTATCCCTTCTTTGAGGCCAAATTTGTTCTTCATAAATTCCTCTAAAAAAGAGCATAAAAATCCTCTCACAATCACTTTTGGTTGTTTTTGTGGTAGTTCTTTTCATTTATATTGTTGAAATCATTGTGTATATTGTTTTTTTGATTATGCTTTTTTAACTTTACATCAGTTTATGTAAGTCCTTCTGTGTTTCTTGATAGTTATGAAGTACCAAAATTTGTTTAGCCATTAATCAATCCATAAACATATACTTTGTATTCAGTTCTTTGCTATTATGAGATGTGTTGCTATAAATATTTTAGTGTATGTGGAGGGCTACAGCTTTGCTCATCTGGCTATCTCTTTACATTACAGGACACAGTGTCTTGGCTGTAGATCAATTTACTGCTAAGGTGAGTTAATCAAATTGCTAGTTAGGGGTGACTTCTCATTGTAGGCAACTACTGTTGCACCTGGCTCTCATGGCCTCTACTACTAATTCTGGTCTTTGAGTAGACTTCTCATAATACTTCTGACCTTTCAAAGTTCACAAGATCATAACTTGGTCCAGTTGTCTCAGGATACTTTTTAATTCCTTCATTTAGTGTAAGGCAGAATGGATAGATCTTTCTTTCTTTCTTTCTTTTTTAATTATAGATTTTTATCGACAGAACATATGCATGGGTAATCTTTACAACATTGTCCCTTATACTACTTCTGTTCCAACTTTTCCCTTCCCTCCCTCCACCCCTCCCCTAGATGGCAGGCAGTCTCATACATGTTAGATGTGTCCATACACATGATCCATATAGTTCTCTTGTTGCACAAGAAAAATTGGATTCAGAAGGTAAAAATAACCTGGGGGAAAAATGCAAGTAGTCCACATTAATTTTCCAGTGTTCCTTCTCTGGGTGTAGCTGATTCTATGCATCATTGATTGATTGGAAATGAATTGGATCTTTGCTTTGTCGAAGATATCCACTTCCATCAGAATACATCCTCATATAGTATTATTGAAGTGTATAATGATCTCCTGGTTCTGCTCATTTCACTCAGCATCAGTTCATGTAAATCTCTCCAAGCCTTTCTGAAATCATCCTGCTGGTTATTTCTTACAGAATAATAATATTCCATAACATTCATATATCACAATTTACCCAACCATTCTCTAATTGATGGGCATCTATTCAATTTTCAGTTTCTAGCCACTACAAAAAGGGCTGCCCCAAACATTTTGGCACATACAGGTCCCTTTCCCTTCTTTAGTATCTCTTTGCAATATAAGCCCAGTAGTAGCACTGCTGGATCAAAGGATATGCACAGTTTGATAACTTTTTTGGCATAGTTCCAGATTGCTCTCCAGAATGGCTAGATCCGTTTACAATTCCACCAACAATGCCTCAGTGTCGCAGATTTCCCGCATCTCCTCCAACATTCATCACTATCTCTTCCTGTCATCTTAGCCAATCTGACAGGTATGTAGTGGTATCGCAGAGTTATCTTAATTTGCATCTCTCTGATCAGTAGTGATTTGGAACACCCTTTCATATGAGTAGAAATAGTTTCAATTTCATCATTTGAAAATTGTCTGTTTATATCCTTTGACCATTTATCAATTGGAGAATGGCTTGATTTCTTATAAATTAGAGTCAATTCTCTATATATTTTGGAAATGAGGCCTTTATCAGAACCTTTAACTGTAAAAATGTTTTCCCAGTTTATTGCTTCCTTTCTAATCTTGTTTGCATTAGTTTTGTTTGTACAAAAGCATTTTAATTTGATGTAATCAAAAATTTCTATTTTGTGATCAATAATGATCTCTAGTTCTTCTTTGGTCACAAATTCCTTCATCCTCCACAAGTTTGATTTATCTAATTCTGAAAGTGGAAGGTTGATATCTCCCACTATTATAGTTTTGCTGTCTATTTCTTCTTGCAGCTCTCTTAGATACTATACCACTTGGTGCATATATGTTTACTATTGATACCGCTTCATTATCTTTGCTACCCTTTAGCAAGATATAATGTCCTTTCTTATCTCTTTTAATTAGATCAATTTTTGCTTTTGGTTGATCTGAGATCAGGATGGCTCCCTGTTTTTTCTAATGGGGAATAACAACAAAAAGAAGCTGAAAAGGAGGAGGAGAAAAATGTACCTCATGATGAAATTCAGTCCAAGCAAGTACAGCTAGATGAGAAATGAAGAAATATCTGGTCCAGGAGTCCCCTTTAAATGGAGGTTGGAGGAAAAGTTCCTTTCTTTGCCTTCCAGCCTTCTAAAGAAAGGATTTGCAGGAAATGAAGGTACTAAGAGGGGTGACTATCAAGGATGATCACTTTTACTATGCTGGGTTTGCTGATGATGAGACTCCTGTTCTGGGGAACATGTTGAAGTTCATTCTAAAAGAATGAACTGAAGATAGCAAGAAGAAAACAATAGAAATAAAAAATGACATTGCTCAGGTCACAGAAGGGTGTATGGGAGATGGCATAATTTTCTCTTCCTTACCCATTGTGTCACAGCAAGCTTCCTGTTCTCCCAGGGCTTATTCATTCTCTCTGTCATCATCTGTTCTTTCAGCTCCTCAGTCAACTAGAAATCTTTTCATTGGTCCTCCATATCAGTCAGTTTCCACATGTTGGATTGAAACCAGGTAGGGAATACTGTTCATATTCTTTGGAAACCATCAAAAAAAATCTTCACACAACTTTAAAGACTGAGCCCTTATTAGACACATATAAGGTAGTAAAGGAAAATAAAATTTTACTTGAAGCCATGAATTTCTATTTCAATCAATTTGTTCTTTTTCTTAGTCTTTAATAATTTCAATATATAATGTTCTTTTTTTTAAAAGTGATTTTTGATATCCTATGTTTTTTATGTCATCATGTCTTCCCAGAATCTACTTCTTCTTCCCCCTCCCAGAGAGCCATCCTACATAACAAAAAAATACTATTTTGTGTGTTAAAAACACACAAAAAGAAAGAGGAAAAACATCCATACAACTTATCAATACGTTGAAAAAGTCTGATAACATGTGCAATATATACCTGTAGATTTTCTACCTCTTTGAAAGGGCAGGTTGCGAAGATTATTTCATATCTTTACATACAAGCCATGGTTGATCTTTATAATTTTGTTACACTCACTTAAATTTTTTTTTTTTTTTTTTACTTTGTTTTACTTCGTTTTCTTGGCTCTGCTTATTTTACTGTGCATCAATTCTTTTAGATCTTTCCATGTGTCTCTGTATTCATCTCAGGCATTGTTTCTTTTCTTCTCTTTTTCTTTTCTTTTCTTTCTTTTCTTTTTTCTTTTCTTTTCTTTCTTTTTTTTTTTTTTTTTTTTTTTTTTTTTTTTTTGGTGAGACAATCAGAGTTAAGTGATTTGTCAAGAGTCACAGCTAGTAAGTATCTGAAGCTAGATTTGAATTCAGATTCTCCTGACTCCAAGGCTGGTGCTCTATCTACTGCTCCATCTAGCTGTCCTCATACATTGTTTCTTACAGTACATTAATATTCCATTACATTAATATATCACAATTTTTTAACTGTTTATAAATCAATCGGCACTACTTTGTTTCTAATTCTTTTCTATCACAAAAGATGCTGTTATGAATATTTTGGTACATATGGAGATTTTCTTCTTATCAATGGTTTCCTTCATTTATAAACACAGTAATGGAGGTATTGGTTCAAAATGTATGGATGTTTTAGTACTTTATTTGGACAATTCTGAATAGCTTTCTAACATGTTTGTACCATTTCACAGTTCCACTAACAATGTATTATAGTATCTAACATTTTACAGCCTTATTTAACATTGACTACTACCATTTTATGTCAATTTGTAGAGTATTAGATGAAACTTCAGGGTTGGCTTGATTTGCCTTTCTTTTATTATTAATGATTTGGAGCATTCTTGTGATTGTAAATAGTTAGCAATTCTTTGAGAACCATTTATTCATATCTTTTGATCACTTATCTACTAGAGAACATATGCATACAGTTTATATGGATACATAAAATATATGTATGAACATGCATATCTACACTCAAATTGTATTTTCTTGGATACCAAACTTTTCTTAGAGATTTTTTATATATATTTTTCCTATATGACCTCTCCCCTTCTTATTCTAGAAGTATTAATTTTGCTTATGTAGAAGCTTTTTAGTTTCATATAACCAATTTATGTATATAAAACCATAGGCTACATATAAGCAAGGTTACTGCTGCTATCTCTTATTTGGTTAAAGCAATATCTCTCACCCATATCTAGAAAAAATATACAATTTGTTTTTCTTCTAATTTCTAAAAATAATATTTTCTTTAATAAGAAAATATTGCATTAATTTAGGATAAATTACAGAGTGTAGTATAAGGTCTTGGTCTAAGCCTAATTTCTGCCATGCTACTTTCCAGTTTTCCTAGCAGTTTTTGTACAATAAGGAGGTTTTTCCTAGATAACTTATGTTTCCCACTTGATCAAACACTGGTTTATTGAATTCTATTTTTCTGAATTCTCCTATGTCTAGTTTGTATCATTAATCACTCCATTTTTTAAACCAATACCAGATGTTTTTGATTACTGTCACTTCATAGTTAGAGGGTTGGAAGTGCTATTCTCCCTTCATCCCTAATTTTTTTGTCATTTCCCTCAATAGTCTAGAGCTTTTGTTTTTCTAAAACAATTTCTAAGTAAAATTTTAATTTATCAAGTTATAAAGTATCTATTTGGTAATTTGATTAGATAGCATTAAAAGTATTACTTTGGTGCCATTGTTTATTTTTATTTTATTGGCCTAGCCAAGAGAACTGAATATTTATTCCTCTGCTATATAAGTTGCTCTTTATTTCTTTAAGGAGCACTTTGTAATTGAATCTATACAAATGTGTGTATGCTTGTGAAGTCAATTCTCAGATAATTTATATGTTTTATAGTTATTTGAAATGAGATTTCTCTTTCTAATATTTCTTCTTGGGTTTTGTTGTTATAGAAATACTTTTGATTTTTGAGGGTTTATTGTGTAGCCAGTAACTTTGCTGAAAATTTATCTCTATTAGTATCTTTACTGAGTACCAAAGATTTTCTAAGTATACCATCAGAGCATCATAAAATATGGATAGTTTTATTTTTTGTTTACCTATCTTTACATCTTTAATTTCTTTAAACTCAAATTTTTCTGGCTTTCCCTGATTGGCCAGTACAAGATTCCAGCCCAAGCTTTTCTTGCTCATTGGGTTTCTTGCTCATTGTAAATAGCAGCTGTTTCTGTTCTGACCAGAAACTGAGGGTTTTTATTTCCCAGATTGATTCTTTTATGAAGGCAAAGTAGGCCATCTTTTGCCTTAATTCTTACTTATACTTTAACTACTGAATGACTGTTGCCTCAGACAAACTGAGACTTTAACTTAAAAAGGCCAAGGTCTCCATCTGGAGCCATTGCCAGTCATTGTGAGCTATGTTTTGCCATTGGACTACAAATGATTCTGGAGTAGAAAGTGGAAGTGGTGATTTTGCACAGATCTGCCTCACTTAAATCCAATTCACTTGCAACTCCAGACATTATTTTCCTGATGCAATTAGTGTTGGTCAAGATTGAAGGATGAATAGCAACAAACAAATCTTTCTCTTATATTTTTGTTACTATAACTTTTAGAAGTTATGTCTGATAACAGAGTGAGAGTGGGCATCCTTGCTTCAATTCCATATTATTTGGAAATAAATGTATCCCCATTGTGTATAAAGGTATTAAGTATATGTCATTGGGTAATGCTTGCTTTTGTTTTAGAAAAGATACTTTTTCATGCTATCAAAAAAAGGTCTCTCCATGCCTATATTTTGTAGATTTTATTTTGTAGTATGTATGACTGTTATGTTTTAATTTTTATTTTTATTTTCCCCAGTTATATGTAAAAACATATTTTTGTTATCCATGTATATTAATTTTTTACACATTTCCATATGAATCATGTTGGAGGAGAAAAATAAGAAAAACCACAAGAAAAAAAAAAGATGAAAATAGTGTGTGTTGATCTACATTCAGTCTCCATAGTTCTCTCTCTGGATGTGGATAGCATTTTCCATCTAAAGTTTATTGGGATTGTCTTGGATTACTGAACTACTGAGAAGGACCAAGTCTATCATAGTTGTTGAATACACAATCCTACTGTTGCTGTGTATAATGTTTTCCTGGTTCTGTTTATTTCACTCAACATCAATTCATGCAAATCTTTCTAGGTCTTTCTAAAACTAGCCTGCTCATCATTTTTATAGAATAATTGTATTATTTTCATATATTATAACTTACTCAGTCATTCCCTGAACTGAAGGGCATCCACTCAATTTCCAGTTCCTTGCCACTACAAAATGGCTACTATAAACATTTTTGCACATGTGGACCCTTTCCTCTCTTTTATGATCTCTTTGGGATATAAACCCAGTAGAAACAATGATGAATCGAAGGGTATGCAGAGTTTTATAGTCCTTTGGGCATAATTCCAAATTATGAAGGCCATATTTTGTCAAAGACTTTTTCTGAACCTATAGAGATATTATGGGATTTTAATTATTTTGGCTTTTAATATGATTAATTATGTTGATTATTTTTCTAATATAGAGAGATGTACATAGTTCCAGACTGTCACTGGGGAAGAGTTCTGTGGAGAAAGAAAAAAAAAAGACTTTGAAGATGGCAAACATGTAAGGGAAAGCCTTTCTTTCCCCCTCTTCACCATTAAGAGAGCTAGTTTCCTGCCCAGGACTTCATAAACCCAGATATAGTCTTTAGGTCTTTTTCTCATTATATGAATCATCATGAGTGTATGTTAATTGTTTAATTCAACAAATCTCAAGAAATTTTTTGTTATGGACATATTCATATATGAACAATATTTATTGTTCTATGAAAAATGATGATTTTAGAAAGGCCTGGAGAGACTTAATGAACTGATGTTAAATGAAGTGAGTAGAATCAAGAGAACATTGTACGAAAGAGAACTGTGGGAACTGAATGTGGATCACAACATAGCATTTTCACCTTTTTTGTTGTTTATTATTGTTTGCTTGCTTCCCCCCCCCCATTTTCCCCTTTTTGATCTGATTTTTCTTGTGCAGCATGATAAATGTAGAAATAGGTATAGAAGAATCACACATGTTTAACATATATTGAATTACTTGCTGACTAGGGTAGGGGGAGGAATTTAGAGAGAAAAATTTGGAATACTAGGGTTTGAAAGGGTGAATGTTGAAAACTATATTTGCATGTAATTTTTTATTAGTTTTTTTTTAATTTTGGCTAAGGCAATTGGGGTTAAGTGACTTATCCAGGGTCACATAGCTAGGAAAGATTAAGTGCCTGAGGTCAAATTTGAACTCAGGTCCTTCTGACTTCAGGGGAGGTGCTGTATTCACTATACCAACTAACTGCCCCCCTCTTTGCATGTATTTTGAAAATAAAAAGCTATTATTTAAAAAAAATAGATTCTTTCTTGTCTAGTCTTAGTTCTGAGCCTGACCATTACTGTTCAAATAATATATATATTATATATGCTTCAGTTATAAAGTAACATGAAATGCAAAAGAAGAGGTGGTTTTCCAAGGAAGCATCTCTCCTCTTATTTCTCTACAATGACAAAATTTTAGTCAGAAGTGGGTATAGAAATCATCCACCCTATTCTCCTTTTATCTATAAGGACACAAACCAGAAACTTATCCAAGTCATTCTTTCCCATGGACCTAGGTCTAGAACCCACATCAATGCTCTGGATTTTTTTTTGGTGGGTGGGATAAAGACAGGATATTAAGTAGATAGTGCAGTGAAATGGAATGTGAGTTAAGCTCGAGGTTAGGAAGGCCTGGACACATGTCCTGCCTCTGACACATAATGACCATGTGACTTTGGCCATTTAGTGGTTTAGATAACTCTCTAAACTGAAAAGATGCTGAAAAATTAGTCATCTTTTATGGAAGGAGTTTGTACACTTAGAGCTCCTCATATCAATGAAATCACAGTTATGAAACTGACTGTGGGAAATTATATATCAGTTTTTTTTTTTACTTCAGTAGAAAAATACTAATTCTTGGTATCTACTCGGCATAGATTTCATACTCATTTATGTATGTACTGTGTATATATGTGTATCTGTTTCTATACACACATATGTGTATATATATATTTTTTCCTCTGGTAAAATGTAAGCTATTTGAGGCGGGGGCTTTATATTCCTAGTGCCTAGTACAGTGCCTAGCATGTAATAGTTGTTTAATCAAAACATATGTTGACTTGACTTAAACTTTTTTTGGGGAAGGGGAAGGATGGAGTAGGGAAAGGAGTCTTTGCAAATGGAAAGAAGGAGGAAGGATGATCAGATGAGGAATATCCACTAAACTAATTTTAGAAGTCAGCTTTTACTATTTGACTTCCATAAACTCAGCCAAAAATTCAAAGTCCAAAATGGTTAGTTCATGGTTTAGGAGACATCAGACACATATTTGAACAGTTTTGCCCTGAGGCTTCTTTAGTCACATGCTCCTTGTCCCTGGATTGTAGATATAAACTGCTAGAGATTCTCAATCCTCTTCTCAATGGCATCTCTCTTAAAAAAAAATACTGCTCTATCCACCCCTATTAAAACTATTTTTTAAATGATCAACAAACTTCAAGAAATGAGCCTCAGCAACAAACTCTAAGACTTCCAATAAGTGGACAATCTGAACAAAATGGAAGTTTATGTTAGGTTTCATGCTTCACTTTTGGATATGAAAGTGGAAATGGGACATTTAGGGTCACTGAGGGCCAAGCTCCAAAGAGAAGGAATGTAACTGCCTGGTGAAAGAGGCAAGGAAAGTTAGGCTTGTGCTGAAAAAAGTTAGTATTTCCATTTTTTAAATTGGCAAAGTAGTAGTAGCATTTTCCAACTCCCTTCAGCAATTCTTGACATTCAGGAACAGGATAAAAATGGGAAAGAGACTGCAGATTCATGGCACTTCTCCATGTAGCCCCTTTTCCAAATCTCATCTCTCATTTCTCATTGAGAACTCAAACATCAGTTTAATGATGGATATAGCATTGCCCCCCCCCAATCCCATGGAATTAATAAACAATCTTTCTCTCCCCATGAGGGGATAGTATGTGTGTGTGTGTGTGTGTGTGTGTTGTGTGTGTGTTGTATGTGTGTGTGTGTGTTTGTGTTGAAGCACTGAATTTTAAGTGACTTGCCCAGTCATACAACCAGAATATTTAAGAAGCTGTATTTGAACACAGATCTTGCTGAATTTAACTCTATATACACCATGACACTCACCCAACAAGGTTTACTATCCAGCTCTTGGATGAATAGGTCTGCTCAAAGTCCCTTATTCATGTACAAATCACTGCACAAATTTAAGAAATGCTTCAGCAAGAACTTAAGGCTGAAGTATTTAAAATATTTTAAACCTTTTTATATCACCATTTCTTATTGTATTTGAATACATCACTTTCCTATTTTAATTTTATTGACATCTTTTGTTTTTAAGAGAAACAGTAAATAGTGACTTAGTCTCAAAGCCAGGAAAATCTAGAATCAAGTCCTTGCTCTGAGACATATTTGCTATGTGACCCAGGGCAAATAATTTAACATCTCTACTGGAGGCAACTCTGACATATAAGATGCTGACCTCATTGGTAGAGGGAGTGAACTCATTTGGAAGTTCCTAAAAATGTTTAAAAATAAATTTTTATTGATGGATTTTTTTTCCTGTGTCCTTCCATATCCTTCTCCCAGAAATTCATCCCATACAACAAATAAAACTTTATAAAGGCAAAAAGAGTTTCATATGTCAATGAAATCATAGGCCCAATCCTTATTTTTTGATTTTACATCATCTTTATTCCTCATTTTGGGATAAAGAAACTGTAGCAAAGAGTATAATACAGAAGAAGAAACTGAAGGAGGTTATGACTTGTTCAAGATTTCATAAGCAATAATGTTAGAGGCAGAATTTGAATTAGATCCTCTTTGCAGTATTTTTCATTCCTCTAGGATTTGACTTGCTTTGGGTTAAAAAACAAATGTCTTTGACAAATTCTCTTTTTATATTTACCTACTCCTCCATCTCCCACTTTATAGAAAAAATTCTTTGAGAGAGAAATAAAAAGCAGAACTTTTATTTAAAAATATTTTTTAGTATTCTTAAATTTTGTTTTTGAGCTCCAAATTCTTTCCTTCCTCCTCTATCCACCATTGAAGCAAGCAACACATCAATTATATATGTGAAATAATGCAAAACTTATATATCCATATTAGCTTGTGCAAAAAAGCAATAAAATAAAGCACAAAAATTATATTTTAATTTACACTCTGCCTTCATTAGTTATCTTTCTACAAGTGACAACATTTTTCATCATATGTCTTTTGGAATTTTCTTGGATCACTGTATTGATCAGAGTAGCTAAGTAAAAGCAAAACATTTTTAAAAAATCAACAAATCCACATTTGTTTTTCTCTTTAAAAATTCAAAAGCATGAGTTTTGCAAAATCATAGTTTTTTGGGAAAACAAATCTGCACCCTCCTCCGTGGGAAGAGGGAAGTCAACAAAAGCTTACAGAACCAGCTTACGCCACCCCACCCCACCCCCACCCCCAGCCAAGACTTGGAGCTTTACACTTTAGCTTTTTATTAACTTACTTACCACAGGCAGAATGGTGGCTACCAGTTTCTTCTCAATACACTTCATATCATTCATTTATGAAAGTAATGGAAGCAATAATCTTGTACTGACAAGGTGAAAAGATCTCTATATCTCAAACCTCATTCTGACCACTCATTATTAGTAGCATTGATTATCTTTTAACTATAATTCTTTAAAAGTAGAAAATATCACAAACCAAATGGCTAGCATTTACATAACACATTAAGGTTTATAAAACACTCTCTTTACTTATGCTGTCTTCATTTGACTCTTACAATAATCCTGTAAAACAGATACTGTTATCATAGTCAGAAGCTAATAAATATTCAAGATGGGATTCAAATTCAAATCTGCCCAAATCCAAATCTAACATGCAACCCCATTTAGCTACCTATACAAAAAAAAGTGGAAGTTACCTCAACACTGCAAAGAGATATAGTGACTATACTTATGGAATGACAGACTCCATCCTGAGCATTGTGCAACATCTTTAATAAGACATAATGATAGATAGAAAGCAGAAGCTGAAGTTAGAATGAGATAATTGAGAGAACTGAGGGGATTTGAACAGCAAATGGCTAATTGTGGAAATTGAGCAAACCAACATTGACTTCATTTTGTGACTCAATTCTGGATCTAATTCAGAATCCTTTCTGTTCAATTATGGTTCCAGTCCAATGTCTGGTGACAAAATTTTATTCAGTTATAGTAATCATGAGAAAACTATTGGATTTTTTGAACCTAGACCTGTAGGTCTAAGAAGTTGGATCCCTTTTTCCTATTAATGAGCCCCTTAACTAAACACATAGGTAGATTATGCTGACTAGAAACTCAGTCAGGTACAAAAGACTCATTCAAGAAGCTTTCTCACAATTGTACATCTCAAGCAACACATGGGTTTTCTGAAAATTGTATCCATATTTATCGATCAGTTATTGCTTTCATGTTCCTTTGATTGGTCACAGATATTTGGTAGGTAGGACACTTCTTTTTTTGATTTCAGGGAATTATGCCTGTTACTTTCCCTCTCCCAACTTGAAAAGTCCCTAATATTTTTTCTAATTAGAAATCAGATTACCTAATATTTTATCCTGGTTAATTGTTTTAATTAATTGGTCTTATTAGATTGTTTTTAATGTATTAAAAAACCTGCTTTTCATTGTATTCAGAGTACAATGCCAAAACTGAGGAAGGTGACTGATTCTGATTTGTTGGACAATTGGCATGCATTGCTTATAAATAAATTGATAGGTTTGGAAGTTTTAACATTTTGTTTCCTTATCATTTCATCTCTCACCCTCCACACCTGTTTTCAAATCCATCTTCTGATACTTACTAGCTCTGTGATCATTGACAGATCAATTAATCTTTTAAAGTCTCATTTTCTTTTTCTGTAAAATTCTGCAACCTCTACTTCACAGGTTTGTTAGAAGGCCCAACTGTGAAAAAAATACACTTCTTTGCAAAATTTGAGGTATTTTATACGTATTATTAGTTAAGAAGGAAATTTGTTGTTTAGTCATTTTTCACTCATGTCTGATTCTTTGTAACCCCTTGTAGGTTTTCTTGATATAGACAATGGACTGATTTGCCATTTCCTTCTCCAATTCATTTTACAGGTGAGGAAATAGCAGCAAATAGAGTTAAGTGACTTGCTCAGAGTCACATAGCTAATGAATAACTGAGGTCACCCACTCTATCCATTGCATCAGTTCACTGCCTTTACAAGGTAAGTAGGTGAGTAATTGTTCCAGTGACTAGGAAAGTAGTCATACAAAAAGGAATGGGCATTCTTTGAGGTCTGTTCTTGAGTAGTCAGAATATATTCTGTTTTCTGGTCCACTATTTGCTTGAGTTGTTGAGGCTTTTCTTAAACACTCCATTTATAGAACATAATGAGTTTGAAATAAAACTATTCCTACTGATGAAAGAATTGAACCAAAGATGAAATCTTTGTGAACCTTCTTGAGGTATTTAAAAGGCACTGTGGGCTTATTGGAAAAAATAGTAACACTGGGATTGGGAATCAAAAGGACTCAGTTTGAATCTATGCCCTGTTAGTAACTTGGAAAAGAAATAGAATAAATAAAACTCCCATTTATGTATCACTTTAAGGTTCTCTTTCAAAAAACCCTGTTGGATGTAGAGCTGAAATGAATAAAACTCATGAAAAACAAAACCAATTATGAGGTGCTCACCATATGCCAAACATTATGGTAAGTGCTGTTGATACAAATAGAAAATCTAGCTAGTATCTGTTCTCAATGAGCTCACATTCTAAGGGAGGTAGACAATGCAAAGAGGAGAGTTTATCTGTATAAGGCCCAATGATTCTAAGCTTGAAAGAATAAGTTATAAAGCCAAGATTTGAGCTCAGACCCTTTTTTCTTTTCCAAATTATTTTACTGCAATGTCAGAGGAGTGACATTTTTGGAGCAAGATTATCTGGACTCCCTACTTCCTGTTCATTTGACCTTACTTAAATCACTTAATCTCTCTGAGCTTCAGTTTTCTCATCCATAAAATAAGAGTATTGAATTTGATAATGTCAAAGAACACTTCCAGCTCTAATCTGTGATTCTATGATTCAAGCCCAGGTCTTTTAACCCGAAATCGAGTTCTAGTTTTATTACTAATTTTTGAACTTCTGTTTCCTAATCTGTGAAATGATGTCCACACAAGGTTTTTGTGAGAATCAAATGAGATAAAGTACCATATAAACTTCTATTTTTGCAAAAGTTCTTTTCTTCTGCCTTTGTTATTTTTCAGTTATGGACATCAGCACGAACATATTGGCTGTCTACATGATTTAAACCACTTTCCCCTAGATTTTCCCAGGCACATTGATATGAATAGATAGGAATTGAGACTTCAACTTTAGAAAATTTATCTGAACATATGGAGAGTGAAGTAAGGAGAACCAGAAAATAATGTACACAATGATTGCAACAAAATAAATGGGAAGAAAAAGGAAACAATGTTATAAAAATAAAATGTATTTATAAGATAAAATTAAAAATGTACAAATAAGAAGTCAATTGAATGTCCCTCTTTCCAGTCTTTACAGAGGTGGGGGACTCTGGATATGCATTATTATTCATTCTACTAGACTTGTTTGATGTTCTGGTTGATTTTATTGATTTATTTTTGCTCTTTTTCCTTAAATTTTTTTTTAGCTAGCATTTGTAGAGTAACTACATGTGCGGAATACTGTGCTAAGTGCTTTACAGATGTCATATTATTTGATCCTCACAATTATCCTGGGAGGAGATACTATTATTGTCCTCATTTCACATTTGAGGAAATTAAGGCAAACATTTGCCCAAAGTAATATAGCTAATAACTTTCTGATGCCATATTTGAACTTCTTGACAGAAAGCCCAGAACTCTTCTGTACTCTTACCTATTTCTGTTCTATTCCTGAAACTAATCAGGAAAAGATGAACCAAGAGAAGTAGAAGACATTGAAGTATTTGTATGTTTTTTTCATTTGAAAGCTTCAAAGAAGGGGAAGGATTTCTTCTGTTTATGGGTTTATTGTTTGTTTATTTCTTTTTTCTTGTAACCATTCATTTCTGGCTAAGGGGTCAATCAAAGGCTTTTCATCATCAGGTATAGATCTATGAGAAATTGAGAATACCTATACATGCTTTGAAGCTGGAGGTAAAGAGCCTTTTCCCCATCAATCACTTCCAGAAGGAGTTCACTAAGCCTTCGGGTGGGGTCAAACAATTTTTTTTCTTTTTTTTAATGTTATTTTTAATTTATGAAATATAACAAGCATTTCTACAACATAGTACATGCACATGAAACAACATTTCTATTATGTACAACTCAGTAGTCCCTGTTAAATATATAGTAAAATCATTATGTACATTTCTGTTTTTTCCTTTTTCTTTCTTTTCGCCCCTCCTCCAAGGCTTGGGACTGTCCCCAGTTATATAATGGCTAGATTTTTGGGTAAAGTTTTTGAGAGGAATATATTCAGAAATGAAATCGATACATAAACAAAATATATTAGTTTTTATAATTCATAAAGTCTTTATTAGGATACTATTTTCTCATTAAAGTAAGTGTTAGATGCAAAAAATTCAAATTAAAACAGATTAGAGAGCGATTAATCTTTTTTTATTAAATGATTCATTGTAGGTTGCTTCTATACAGTTGCTCCCTGAGTATATATAAAATATAATTTGATTTATACAAATCTGCAAAGTGAGGGATACTCATAATCTCTGAAGGAAAACTATAGTACAACAGAAATGTTCTCTCCCAGAATCAGGGTCATGAGAAAATATATTAATTCTTAAAATGTAAAAAAGCCCCTTCAACCTTAAGTCCTTGCTGAAATCTTTCTTAAATGTCAACATCTGGATCCTTAGGGATCTGGCTGTGACCTGTGACCTCCTGAGGATGCTAGTTTAACCGAAAGCCTTGTGATTTGTCCTGAGGTCCTCTTCTTCATCTCTATTCCTTTCAACTTTCTTATTCACAGATTGTAAAGTCTTAATGGGTAGGAACTGAACCTTACTTATTTTGAATAATCAATAGTGTTAAGTACAGTATCATTATATATAATTTTTTTGTTTGATAAATACAACTATTTAAAGAATGCTCTTATAAATAAGCAGTTTAGTAGATAGAGAACAGGCTGCAAAGTTAAGAAGACCTAATTTCATGTCCTCTTCTGATATATAATGGTTATGCCAACTTGTTACTCATTCAGTTCTCCAGGTAACTTTTTAAGACTAAATTAAAGAAAGGTACAGATTGGAAAGGTACAGATTGGCACTGTTGAAGAGGATTTCCTTGGTAGGAGTTCCCTATTAGCTAATAGGTCCATCTTCTTTCCCATAGTATTCTTATAATTAGCTTTACTGAGCCTCAGTTTGCCCAGAATAGGGTAAGATTCTTATCGTATTTCTCACACCTTAGTCTATGTGACTCACTCATTAGGTTCAAAAGGTTTTAGTGTTAGGTACGTATATGACCTTATCATTCCCAAACATAACTGATTTTCTTAGCTACAGTTTCTTTAACTCTACAGTGAGAGAGAACAGGATGCTTGTGCTCTGCTCACCTCTATGGAATGTTTGGAAGCCAAATGAGAAAACATGGGTGGAGATCTGGGAGCTCTTTGGAAAGAGACTTGGCTACATAAATCAGAAGTTGTACACACTCTGTAATTCTCACTAACTGATTAAGAAGTAAGCTGTGTGATTAGAATGAGAGAAACTGAGAACAGAGCTGAGAGCTCTGTGCTTTGCACCTTGGGTTCCCTCTATCACATTTCCCCCTCCCTCTCCATTATGCCTTGATTCCTGCCAGGAGGGTGGTATAGTAGAGTAGAAAGAGAATACTTCGTTCTGCTACTTGCCACCTGTCTACTCTTTGACAAAGCACTTAATGTCTCAGTTATTTGATATGTAAAATGAGAAAACTAGGTTCAAAAACTTCTTAGACTGAGATATAGATAAAACATTTGTTAAATGTGTGAGCAGCCAGGTGGCACAGTGGGGCTTGGAATCAGGAACACTCATCTTCCTGAGTTCAAATCTGACCTTAGACACTTACTAACTGTGTGTGGTCCTGGGTAAAGTTGCTTAATGCTGTTTGCCTCAGTTTCCTCATCTTTAAAATGAACTTAAAGGACCCTGGTCAAGTCATGTAACCCTAATTGTCTCCTTCTTCCCTCATGAGCTGGAGAAGGAAATGACAAACCCTTTTAGTATCTTTACTAAAAAAAAAAACCCAAATGGGGCCACAGTCAGATGTGACTGAAATGACTGGCCAGTATAAATATTCCAGACATTGTGCTAAGCACAGATACAAACAAAATGAAAGATAGACCTTGTCCTCAAGAAGCTTACATTTTAAAAGAGGAAGATAACATATTAAAGGAAGCAAGGACTGAAAGCTGTGTTTGAAAAGTGTTCCCATCTGGGAACTTTCTTAAATGAAGGTTCCTGGAAGGTACTCACCAATCAAAGGAAGTAATTGTAGAGGAGGAGACATTTGTGCCAAGGCAATTATAACAAAGTTTGGTAGTTTGGAGAGTCACAGGCTGAAGTAGATTTGAAATAGCTATAGATACTAAGACCCCTTTCCTTGGTCTATTGGGGCTTTGCCACTAGATCTAGGAATACAGAAATTATGGGACCCCAAGGTAAGAAGATCAGAAAAAGGCCCTGCATCTGTATTAATAATAAACACAATTTACAGCTGTATAAAGTTTATAAAACACTTTCTCTACAATATCAATTTGCATGAAGCAGTAGAAGGAGTGTTATTTTCATTGTACAAATGAGAAAACTAAGGTTCTAAAAATTTGTCTTTCATCACAAAGCTCTAGACAGAGCCAGAACTAGGTTTGGAACTTAGGCCTCAACTTCCAGGCCAGCTGGCTTTCCACAGAACCAATAGGTACATAGTGCTAGCAGTTACACCCAACCTAGATGTGACCTTTTCATTTGTACATTTTTTAAAATTTGGAATGTCTATTTGGGAATAACTTTGAATTATTCCAGGCAGTACATTTATGAAAGATTATTGCTCTTCTTGGTTGGCTGACAACTCCCATCCTTTTGGCATTGAACCTTACTGAGCACCCAAGGTATGCCATAAACCCCCGGAAATACACCCTCCAGCAGGCGCTTATTGCTTCCTCGATAAATCTCACATTTCTCGGGAGCTTGGAATTACTATGAGAGAGTGGGATGAGCCCCATCTACATTCTTTTCTGCTCCTACCTCTTAAGCCCTTTGCATCCCTCTTCTGACATGCACACTGCATTTCTTCTAGCACATATATCCTTTGTACTCCCACCTAGTAACCCCTTTTTCCTGTCTGTCACCATTTATACACACCCTGACTGTACTCAACAAGTTCACACAAATATAACCACACAAATGCTTTCCCATGTGGATGATAGGATAGGATTTGGCTGTACTTTGGCTGAACAGATTTGGTTTGGGATGAAACCAGGGATAGACTGTCTTCTAAAAGTTGGACCATCTGGTAGCCTTACTTATTCCCTTTTAAAACTTTCCTTTTTTCCATGCTCATTTCCCAGGCATAGGGGAAAGGAAATATTCTTTAGTTATTAAGCCTCCCCGAGATCATTAGCTACTTGGTCAGTCAATAAATATTTATTGAGTCCTTACTCTATACTAGACACTGTGCTAAATTCTGGAAGATATACATAGTGCTAGCAGTTACACCCAACCTAGATGTGAGGTTTAATGTGCAAGGGATGGGTCTAAAGCAGAAAGGAATTCCTTTGGGGGAAGGAGTGGATACAGCATCTTTAAATCCAGTGGTGATTCTTAAATTTAGACTATGATGACATAAAGTGCCTACTGGATACTACCATTGTGTTGGGAAAAATATAAGGATAAATTAAAAATAGTACCTGCATTCATGAATTTTTACTTTGCATATTACTAAACCTATCAACAAATCTTCATTTTTTATTTACAGAGTTAAGTAGAGCAGTGGAGGGCAGACTTGCTTTATTTGATACTTCCTGGGCTACTTTGCTTCTAGGATCAAGGAATAAGTGATTGCTGGTTATTATGTCTCCTCCTTATTTAAGATGTCAGGCTCTTTTACTATCTAGAACCTAGGAGATTATTTTCTCAGGCTCTTAAACCCTGACAATTCATAGGAGATCTAGGATTTATTCTTTGACTTTAGAGGATCAGAGTATCATGGTAGACTTGTTTGGAAAATGAAAGTTTATTCAAAAATAACTGATTGCTCCCAAGTTTTCCTTCCTAAAGATTATCAGTAGGAACAGAACTTTTGTGTTTGGTGATTCCAGAGAGATCATGGAAACTTCTCATAGAACAAGTTATGTTTATAAGACAGATACCTCAAGCTGCCTTACTCAAGCATGCTTCTGATGTTTCCCATCCCCTTCATTTCTTGTTGATAATCATCATTTTTCTCTTTCCAAGATCATCCTCTTGGAAGTTGCTATTTCCCCTCTCCTGACAAGAGTGCTTTGTTTGTCTGCCTTAACATCTTTGTGGTGAGAAGCCCATCTGCTTATTTCTGGAAAACTATAAGCAAAGGAAAGGAAGTTAATCAAATGCTCCAAAAGAACAAAAAGAAATTTTGCCTGATTATTTTTCCCATGACCATTATGGAAAGCTTTTATGTTGTTTCTCTCTGCTTACACCACATGAATTGGAGGCTCAATAGAATTATGCAATTGTTTTCAGCTTCACATCAGGTGAGGAAGAGACTACTGGGGTCTCTCATGCCTTCAAGTAATGAAAATTGTCCATATAAATGACAGGGATCTGTTCTTGGGGGTTTGATTTGAGGCCCAATGGCCCAGAGGCATGAGAAAACACAAGCCCACTCAACATCACTGCTCCCCAGTGACATCAGTTAGTGTCAAGAAACTCTATTTCATTTTTTAAAATAATAGCTCATTATTTTCAAAATACATGCAAAGATAGTTTTCAACATTCACCCTTGCAAAACTTGTATTCCAAATTTTTCCCTCCCTTCCCTCCATCCCCTTCCTTATACAGCCAGTAATCCAATATATGTTAAACATATATAATTCTTCTATATGTATTTCACAATTATCATACTGCACAAGAAAAATCAGATCAAAAAGGGAAAAAAATGAAAAAGAAAACAAAAAGCAAGCAAACAACAAAAAAGGTGAAAATACTATGTTGTGATCCACATTCAGTTCTCACAGTCCTTTCTCTGAATGCAGATGGCTCTTTCTATCATGTCTATTGGAATTGGCCTGAATCACCTCATTGAAAAAAGGTATGTTCATCAGAACTGACTATTGCATAATCTTCTTGTTGCTGCATACAATGTTTTCTTGGCTCTACTCACTTCACTTAGCATAAGACTCTCCAGGCCTTTCTGAAATCATCCTGCTGGTCATTTCTTACAGAACAATAATATTCCATAACTTTTATATACCATAACTTATGTAGCCATTCCCCAACTGATGGGCATCCACTCATTTTCCAGTTTCTTGCCACCACAAAAAAATAATAGCTACAAACTATATAGCTACAAATAGTTACAAACATTTTTGCACATGGAGTCCTTTTCCCTTTTTTATGATCTCTTGAATACAGATCTGGTAGAGTCTCTGCTGGATCAAAGGGCATGTACAGTTTGATAGCCCTTTGGGCATAGAAGAACCTCCATTTCATAAAGAAGCATCAAGATGAAAAGATTTACTCAGGGACAAAACCTGAAATTCCTAGTCCATTATTCTACTTAAGAGAGAAAATGTTAGGTTATAGAATGGGAGTTGGATTTAGAATCAGAGGAACTTGATCCATCTCTCAGCTCTGGAAAGAACACAAGTTTTCTGAGTTTCATCTATGTTCATCTATGGAAGAATTGGAGGGACAAGAAGATGGCGCAGTGTATAGAGCACTAGTCCAGGAATCACGAGAACATGAGTTCAAATCTAGCCTCAGAAATTTAACATTTACTAGCTGTGTAACCTTGGGCAAGTCACTTAACCCAAATTGCCTGTCAAAAATAAACAAACAAATAAATAAATAATATGATGGTATTGGACCACATGATCTTTGAGTTCTTTTGTGTGATCTTAGGATCATATATTGTTTTTTCTCAGTAAAATGTGAATTTTTTGAGGTCAGAGTTCCATTTTAAAAAAATTATATCCCTGGCATATATCCCTATGTTCCTGGCATAGTGCTTGGCACATAATATGTAATTAATAAGATCTTGTGGAATTGAATTATATTTACAAAAATCTCTAGGCTTTTAAGATATTTTGCAGATCAGAAGAAAAACCTGTGCTGGCTTATTGATATGTTTTATTCTATATCCTCATCCCAAATGACTATTATTTTAGGAACGGCTATTATGAAGAAGCCAGGAGGGGAATTTATATATCTGACCCTGTGAACTTGAGCCTTCCCACATGCTGGGACCAATTTGGACCTAGACAGGAAGCATATAAAGAACCCCTTCCTCTGAAAACTTATTATCAAATGTCATTCTAACTGGTGGTGCCATTCAGCTCTTATTTAGACTCTCTATCTAGATCCTGACCTTGGGGTATTCAGCACTTTTATCCTGAATTGTAACATAAGCTCATGAAAATTTTGATTAAAATTTTAGAGCAGCAGAAGACTGTAGAAGTCATATAATCCAACTTCTTCATTCTTTTAGATGAGGAAGCTGGGGCCCTAAGAAGTTGTCATTTATCCTAGATCATACTAATAGTAAATGAACCTACATTCAAGCAAAACTTTCTATTAGCCTAAGTTGTTCTATTCCTAGAACAAAAGCCCAGGAGATCCAGCTTCTGTCTCTGGCAACACTCCTTATTTGACCTTTCAAAATTCCTTTATTTTAGAGCCTGAATTTGTTCCTGACTGGAAAAATGGTTTCTGATGCTGACTGTTGGGTTAAATTGAATTCTCATGTATCAAATGCTTACTGGGAATAGAAAGAGAAAAGTTATAGCATTTCTGTTCTCAAAGAGTTTGTGATATAATAGAAAACCCAAATATGTATGATGGAAGCTAGAATGAAATAATGGCAGAGGAAATACATGAACATAGAAATAAAGGATGGTTGCAGAGGTCTGGTTCATTTTCAACTGGAGTAACTTCTTCTTTAGCCTTATTTCCTATCCCCCTTCATAAAATTTGTTGCTATTGTTTTTGTTATTGTTATTCATCCTTCATTCTTGAAGAAGACCAGTGATATTGGTGATGTCTTGATTGCACATAAATTGGATTTAAGTGAGTCAGAGCTTCATAAAGTCATTATCCTCATTCTCTTCTCCAAGAGTCATTGAACTTGTGGCAGGACAAAAGTCAAGATAACTGGAAATGATCCAGGATGCAATAAAATTTATTATCTTCATATGAGATCTCTCTTGCCTTTTCCACCTACTTGGAGTAACAGAAATTTTATAGAGCTTTTGATTAACTTCATTTCCTTTGCTTATATTTTTCCAGGAAAAAGCATATGGGCTTTCTACCACAAAGATGTTAATGCAGACAAACAAAAGCACTTATGAGAGGAAAAGGGAAATATTAACTTCCAATTAGATGACTTTGGGAAAGAGAAAAGTTACGATTATCAGAAAGAAATGAAAGGGTACGGGAAACATGTCAGAGGCACTTTGTAAGGCAGCTTGAGCTATCTATTTTATAAACATAGCTATGTTCTCTGAGAAGCTTAGATGATCTCTCTGGAATCACCAAACACAAAAGTTCTCTTTTCACTGACAATTTTTAGAAGTGAAAGCTTGGGAGTAATTGATTAATTTTAAAAAAGCTTTCAGTTTTCAAATGAGTCCACCCCAATGGTTTCTCCTTCATCACACTGCATCCCTGACCACCTTCTTCAAATTCTGATGTGTCTTCACTCATTCATTTCACATAAACCATTCCCTAGTCCTGGAAGACAATTCTTCCTCACCTCTTCCAGTTGAAATCTTTCTTTCTCTTCCTTCAAGGTCTAGCATCTAATTGGAAAGAAGAAGTTAAGAACAGATCATAGGTCTTAAATACTAGAGTCAAGGACATAAAGACAGAAATTTAAAGCTAGATAGGCTCTTAAGTCATATTAAACCTTTAATTTTGTAGGGGAAGAAACTGAGTCTCAGCGATTTAGAATAATTTCCCTATGGTCAAGCAAGTAGTAATCATCAGAGCAGAAATTTGAACTCTGATGGTGATATCTTTCTTATGTGATGTTTAATAGGAGTCCTGGAAGTCTGCTCAAATGAGCTGGGAAGTGGAAAAAGGTAAGACCCAAATGAAGGCATAGAAGCAGGAAGAATTTTTTTGGCAACTGTGCAAAAAGATGGCTTAGAGGGAGGAGACCTGAGGCAGTCACCATCACTGCATAATGTATGGGTGCAGAGCATGTGCAACAAAAGGGGCTGCCTCTTACTGCTCTTGTCTCTAATCCATCCTTTACACAGCTGCCAGAATAATCCTCCTGTTTCTGTTCATTAACACAGGTCTGATCAAGATTGATTCCTTTTGCATGCCCTTCCCAACCTTGGACCTTGCAAGCCTAGACTTTTAGCTCCTGCCTATTCCTGTCTACCTGTACCTACCTGTACACACAGCCTATATATACACAGTTCTATAGATGTCTATGACACAAAATACTTGGCTGATGTTTCCTGACTTAGCTGACCTCTCTGGACTTGAGTCTGACACATCTGACTTAAAAGTACCTTGTGGAGTCATCTATTCCTCAGTCAGACTCCCAGTATTGTTCTCTCTAGACTAGTTTTATTCTGTCAATTCCATAGATGCTTATTAAGTACCTACTATGTGTCAGTCATTATTACAATTTCTGAGATTACAAAAGTGAAATAGAAATTTTAAAACTTATATAGCTCAAGTAAACTCTTAGGATATTATCTCAATTCTAATTTTCTCTAGCAGGCTACTTATCTCCTCCCAAAGGTTATAAGGGTACTTATCCTGAGAAGCAGGAAGTGTTTTCTATTGCTATCTACTTGAAGTCTTATTCTGGTGTGTTCTCTTCAACAGAATTTCCCAGTGCCAGTTAATATCTCCTTAATGTCACTTGACTGATGGGATGTTTGAGAAGAAAAACAATGATAAAAGTATAAGCATATTCCTTGAACTAGAGGTAAACTCTCCTCTGCCAACTCAGCTACTGGGTGGAGTAGGTTCACTTAAAGCAATTGCTTCAGATCACTATGCATATCAAATTCACTTTTGAATGCAACATAGCCAATGGATGAGCTGCTCCTTTGTTTGCAGAAAACACTACCAATCTGGGTTAAACAAGGTGATTTGGTACTCCATCCCTCACCAGTCCCACAATCTTTAGCAAAGACCCTAGTTCTCAGTGTTCTCCTGACCTTCTGAGGTTTCCAGTGTTATAGACTACTTCATTCTATTGCCAATAGGGACAGAAGACTTTTTTCACGATTTCTTGTAGACCTGAGACTATTGGTACTCTCTCCCCCAGGAGGTTTACAAAAGTTACAACCTACTTATTCAAACACAGTCAGGCAGGATATAGGCTGTTGCCTTTATGAGAGTCTTATATATGCAGTTCAATTTTGCATTAGCAGCTATTCAAAAATATGTAATTACTGTACCAGAAACAATTATAGGACACCTGCACATGTTCTAAAGTTCATGTTGGGATTATAAGAAGCTGACCATGCTCATCTTCCTTACCAGATTTCTGTTATGCTTAAAAATTAACCTCAGAGAACGTTAGAGTGCTCACTCAATGCCCATTGCTCACCTGACTTCAGATGCCCAGAGCAGCAATGGGGAGCCAACTTGTAGTCTTGTGCCTGGACATTGCCCATGGAGTAGGAAATGTCCCTCTCTCCCACCACCAAGAAGAGGTAGATGTTGATGCTAATTCCCCTGGTCGTGTGAAGGAGAGGAGGAATACAAATAAATACATGGTAATGAAAAATTAATAAAAGGGGGAATCAGGCAAACTGAAAACACAATCATGAGCAACTGTTTGGGTAAGAAAGGAAAAACAACTGTGAAACCAGCTTAGGCAGATCCATTCTCTCTCATCCTTTTAAACTTTCAGGATAAGACTTTTCCTGAATGAACACCTCCATTGTTAGGATTACTAAGTGAGAACTGAGGTTGTCTGGATAGTGACAAGGTGAGAATTCAGGTTGGACAATTACAAGGTGAGAACTCAGGTTGACTTGATAGAAGGAGCAAGCCCATTGGCTGAAGTGGTTCTTCCCAGAAGCCCTTGCATTATCCCACGCCCATTCTCTGGGAGGATAAAAAGCAACAGTGGGCCTGGAAAGTGAGTCTACATGGAGAAGGATAAGAGCTGGAGGAGATTCAATAAAAAGACTCTGCATTGCATCAGGCTTGATGGGGCTCTATGCAGGAAGGGAAGTCACTTCTAAGGACAAGAGTTAACAGCAACTGCCTGGAGACAACAGTTCACTACAAGAAGAAGAATCTGTCTGAGAGATTTGAGTAGACACAGCAGATCTCTTCCCAGAGAGCGATCCGGCAGCTTCTGGAGACGACAGCTCGCTACACTCCATCATCCCATAAGGAGCAACAAATTTGATCTTGTCCTTCCATGTGAAGTAAAGAAGGAGAAAGGCTGGGGGCATTGAAGAGGCTAAAAAATGTAGGGAGAGGTAGCCACATCTGACCAGAGGGAAAGGCGACTAGAAAAAATTTAGTTATATTACTAACCTCTAAAAATTACTTAGAACAGAGACTCAGACAAGTTTCACAACCCCTCAAATAAGGCAAAGACCTGCCTACAGGGAAGGGGAGGGTGCCAGAAAATGAGTGATGATGGCGTGCAAGGAAAGTCAGAAGCACTAAAAATATACAGAGGAAAAAGTCTACAGAAAAATCAATAGAGAAGAACTTAAAAACAGAAGGAAAACCTTATTACCTATCTTAGATCTGTTTCCCAGGTCAGTTGTTTTTTATGAGATATTTCACATTTCTTCTATTTTTTCATTTTTTTTTTTTTTTACTTCATTTTTTCTTGATATCTCAAGAAATCATTAGTTTCTACTTCCTCAATTCCATCTCTAAGGATGAATTTTTTTCTCCAGTGAGCTTTTGTACATTTCCATCCATTTGGTTAATTCTGATTTTTAAGAAGTTATTTTCCTTATTGAAGTTCTGTACCTCCTTTTCTACTTGGTCAATTCTGTAAAATTCTGAAAAATTCCAGAGAGTATTAAAAACTCACTTAGAAAATATTATAATGTAAAAGTGAACCAATAGTGTCTGATGAAAGATAGAATCTCCAGGGAGCACTAATCACCAAAAAATCCAGTATGGTTCAAAAAGAAATATAAAATATAAAATTAATATTGATCATAAAAAATCTGAGGATTTTACAAGATGGATGTGAGAAAGGATTATGTAGGAGACAGTCTGTATCAAGGAGCGGAGAAGGGAAAATAGAAAGTTGAATATAGGGAATAACCTATAGGCCAGGTTGACTGAATTGTAGTGAAAAGGGAGGATGGAGCCATATTGTGAATGACTTCCAAAATTAAACAACCTTATTCTAGAGGAAATAGGCAACCACTGGAAATTTTTTGAGTAGGGAAGAAATGTGATTAGGTATATGCTTTGGCAACATCAATTTGGCAGCTTGATGGAAGTTGAACATATTGGAGAGGGGGTGAGACTGAATATTGAGAAAGTAATTAGGAAGTTATTTCACTGGTCCAGGCAAAGACTGTTGCATTGGCACTGTGTTTTAGGGGATAAAAACTGCATTGTAGAGATAGAATTAATAAGGTTTAGCAATTGTTTGGATGTGAGGAGTTCAGAAGAGAAGTCAAGAATAACTGATAACTATCAATCTCTAGATGACTGGAAGGATAGAAATACTCAAAGAGAAAGAGGGAAATTAAGAAGAGAAAAGAGTTTGAGGAATAAGTACTATCTGGGATATCTTGAATTTGAAGTGTTTGTTGGACATTTAATTAGAGATATCCAAGAGTCATTGGAAAAATGGAGTTTAGAAGAGAAACTTGGACTGGATTTATAGATTTGTGATTTTTCTCCAAAGAGGTAATATTTAAATTCATAGGAGCTAATGAGATAGCCAAGAAAAACAAAAGCATAGAGAAAAGAGAAGAGGGTTTGGGACTAGGATTTTAGCAGGTATATGAATGGGTATACATAGACATTGAGACATGGATAGTGATCCAGGGAAGGAGAATGAGAAAGAACAAGTAGACAGGTTGGAGGAAAATCAGGAAAGAACAATGTTATTGAAAATTCAGAGAAGCAAGAGTTCCTATGAAGAGGAGGTGGCCAACTATCAAAGACTGTAAAAAGCATAAAGAAAGATAAGGACTGAGATACATTGGGTATGGCAATTAATAGGTCATTGACAACCTTGAAGAGAGTTTTAGTTGAGTAATGAGGTAAAAGTTAGAATGTAAGAATTGAAAGAAGTAAGAGCTTGTGAGAAAATAGAAAAAAAGAAGAGTTTTGTCATGATAAAATGATTTAGAGGCAGCTTGAGATGGTAGTAGGACCAAATGAAGGCTTTATAAGGAGGGAGAGAAGCTGAGAATGTTTGCAAACAGCAAATGAAAGATCCAGTGGTTATGGATTGAAAATTAGGGGGAGAAAGCAAGTAAATAAATGATCAGTAAGGAAAGTTTTCAAGGGAGATTGGAGGTAATAGTATCAAAGGTACAGATTATGAGAGATAATGAAGTTGAGGAACTAGGATTCAGGGAGTACTTTCAGAAAGAGGAATATGTAAATCAAAGTTCTTAAGTTTAAAAGCAGGAATTGATAAGAAGAGAGAAAGACTATAAGCCAGATACAGAACTTCTTAAGGAAGGGGGTAGGAATTGTTATACAGTGAAAACATTACTGACTCTAGTCAGAGGATCTGGGTTCAAATCCAATTTCTGATACTTATTACTTGTATGATATTGGGAAAATAATTTAATCTCCTTGTGCCTCAGTTTTTTTATACATAAAACAAAAGATTTGGAGTAGATAGCTCTTTAGCTTCATGTTTCTATAACATGAAAGTCTATTCTGTAACAAACAATGGGATCTGGATAGATTATATGTGTCTTCAAAGGAGGAAAAGATAAATAATATGATAGAGACAGTCTGGAAGTGACCTTGAGGAACAAAAAGCATTTCTATTTTTCCTTCTGATTCACTATGTTGGGGAGATGACTGAGGGTACATCTAGTACTGGAGATGATGGCCAGGAACATAGCGTCTTCTGGGGATTTGGGGTAGGAGTAGAGTGGGAAGAGGCAGGTTTCTGTGACCATAAGGATATGGAAGGAGGATAAAAGGGATAGGAATCATATGAAGGATGGTTTATTGCCAGCAAAAGGCAATATTATATAAAAAGAATGGAAGGGAAGAAATTTTATGGTCCATAAAATATGGGGCTGACATGAATGGATGAATGGATGGATGGATACATGGTAGGGAAGGGAATTTCTGCCTCATCACCCAATGATACCGAATCACAAGGATTCTGAGTGGAATTATAGGACAGTGAATTGTCATGACACAAGCAAGAATATAATTAATTTCATTATTAGTCCCTGAGGAAAAAAAAGAAGCCATAATGGAACATAACACTAAGATCAATAGTCCCAATGATGGTCAAGGCAAGGGTAGAGTTGAATCTTTGAACTGACTGGTTATGGAGAGGTGAAGAATGGTTGATAGATTCACCCCTTTAGTTAACATGTGGATTATCCAATAGCTAGTTTTATAGTCCACGTGAACTATCAATCATGTAGACTAGATACTGAGGTTACACTCATATAATGCCATCACAGGGTTTGGACTTGAAATATTTATTATTTTTGTTATACTGGTATAATTTGTAAGAATTCAAGGTCAGCTCTATGCCATGATGAGACATTAAGATAGCACATTAGGGGAAGAAATATCTTTAAGTTTCAATGATAATCTAGGAATAAATTATTTGGGTAAATGCATAGGAGGAAGGCAAGAGGCTATTTTGTTTGAGAGTAAATATCTGGATAAAAAGAAATTTACTCAATTTTCTAGATGCTTTGGGACATATAGATTTTTATTTTCCTTATGATTTTCATCTAGATATTGGACAAGCTATGATTATAGCTTAATGGTTAGTTGAATAATTTAGTCAATTCAGAAATCCATTATCTCAGAAGTATCTTCTTTAGGCACATTATATATAAAAGGGGTATATGGGGTGTTCCTGGAGATTTAGTGTTCTGGTGTAAGGATTTGCTGAGACCTTTTCAGGGCTACTCATCCTGCTTTTGTGTGCAGCTGGGACTCAACTCTAACTTGTAGCTCTAAGAAGCTGGAGGATACCAAGGCCATGCCTTGGTAAAAACTCTCTTGATAGACTAGTTAACTCAAATTAAGGGTAACTAATAGACCTTAAACCTGTGGGTGAGTTATAGGGATATAAAAACTTCCGTTGGCAGAATGGGTGGATGAGAACAATTTGATCCATGATAGTACCTGAAGGAGGCTCTGTGGAGTTGTATCAGACATCAAAGATGCTAAGGCCATCCACAGCATTTCAGGCCATCACCAGTTGCTTTGACTTTTGTCTTTGGCACTGGACTTTGATGTCTCTGGAAAAGAGAGTGGAGATGACAACTTTGTGCAACTCTGCCTCACTTACATTCATGTACAAGTTAAGATATCACCCCATGATGTCACTGGTCCTCCTTGAAAACTAAGGACAAACAGCATATATAACATCTGAAGTAAAGCACAGAAATGGTCCCCCAAAGAGCTATTCAAAATATCCAAATTCAAAACAAGTTCCAAAAGAGAATTTTTAACTTTAATAATGAATATGGATCCTGTCATCCCTAGCCACCATTTGAACAATTCAATGGAATCTTCCCTTTCCCATCATTGTGCATGTCATATATGCACAAACATCTGTGAAAACAAAACAGAATGAAAAAATTAGCACATCCTGGAACTGAAAGATGGATGGATAGTTACCTAACCTTTTAGAGCATACAAATTAAGCTACTAATGGGCAAACTCTTCCCCAGGCTAAATTGGAACTTTTCAAAATGACTGAAATTGAATTCAAAGTCATGATATATGCTGAAGGTACTTAGTATGCAGTCATCAATTATAAACAGATGGGATTGCCCTGAAGAGATGGAGGGTAACATTTGGTGTTGCTGATGGGGCAACACAAACACATGAAAAGTCATCCATAGCTCTTTCTCTTGCACATAAGCACATAATTATTTACTTGCCATGTCTAAATGTTGGGAAAATCTCTCATGGAACTGCTTAATGGAAGGGTAATATTCAAATATTGGAAATTGCACAGGACCTAAGGGTAGACACTAAAAATGGAATCTGAGTGCTTGGATTCTAATAGGAACTGTCTTGTAAAACAAGTTAGCCAGTGTAAAAGAGTCCCTGGTGCCACAGCAAGACAGAAATTCATCTGAGGCCTCCAAGCTTCACCAGGACCAGCAATTATGGTGGATCAGCCTGAGACTATGTTGATATGTTAGTTCAAGGTGAAGGCTGGGAATACAAGTGGCTATCCTAAGAGACCAAAGCTTGGTGAGATGTTTTTAATGAGACAAATGGTTACTTTAAAAAAAAAAAAAAAATTGCATCTTGCTTTGTGATCCAGTACTGACCTCTCAGCCTAAATCTTTTGTTCTTGTAATTGCTTTCTTATTTATATGCCAGACCTTCTGATTTCAGTTCTCTGGAGAACTCTGAAGCTAAAGCGGTCTGGATCCATTTAGATTGAAATCAGAAATCATACATCTTGTTAATCTACCCAGCTTTGAATCTACAGCCCTTGGGCTGAGCTGTCCAGATTAGTGAATGAGTGCAAATTAATCCAATTCATTATCTAGTCAACTAAGAGGCAATATGGCTCAAACAACCAAAATGTTTTCTGGAATACAACAATGAAGGAAATTCATTACGGTCAGGAATTCCAAAGGTACAAAATAATATGGATCTCCAAGGAAACACCATCACTATTGTGCCACATTGCCCCCTATCATACTTACACTGTATAAACTTTGGTTCTGACTAGTGCTTGCTTGAATGATTAATGAGTCCCAAGAACCTGGGTTCAAAGAATGTAGGTAAAACTTCAACAAAAACAGCTTGGGGTTAATGGAATGTAACTGTGCAGGAAACTCTAGAGAAGGCAGCTGGCCATCAGCATGTTTCATAGATGTGGAATTTTCATTACAATTGACTTCATCATAACATGAACCACTTGTATCTGCTTAAATAACTATTGGCTGTGAGATACAGTGTGGATTAGCAGAAAGCACATTTACTCAGGAGACTCGGAATTTTATTTTGGTTTTACCTCTGACTTATGGTGGAACTTGGAGTAAATCCCCTAACTTCCCTATGGCTTTATTCATTCTACTTCCTCAAGACCTTTCTCTTACCCTTTCCTTCGCACAGTTTTTTCTTTATAAAATAATATTGCCTCTGAAAAATTTACTCCTCAGTCCTTTTCTATCACCTTCCTTAATATTTTGATTCTGTTGTACTCATCAACACTACCTCTAATGCCTTTGGAATGCAGTATTAACAAGTTTTAGGGTCATGGAAGCAAAGTGAAGCATTCAACTAAACAATACTGAGTAGGTGTTTTAGCTTTGCTTGTAACTTCTCTTGCTTTCTATTTTCTATAGGTAGCTCCCTTGTTGCAGTTACTCTTTAATTGTTGAAGAGTCCAGAGCCAAAGGAGAAACTGAAATAAAGAGAGGGAAAAAGAGCCAGTTCCATTCCAATTCACGAGAAACTTTTAAAATGGTCTAAACCCGGAGCTATTTATAAGTAGAGTGAGTCAATATCATAAAACTGATAATATCACCTAAATTTATTTATTTAATGCCATACCAGTCAAACTAGTAAAGAATTTCTTTATCTAGGGGATCTAGGGGAAAAAACCAAGAATTCATCTGGAGCAGTGGTATCAAACTGAAATAGGAATGTGAACCACTAATCCATACATTAAAATCCCCATGGACTACCTATTGACTTAGTTTTAAGATCTAATGTTATCTTATGTTTTATTTTATTAAATATTTTCCAATTAAATTTTAATCTGGTTTAGACAGTACTCCAGAGAGCATGAAGCTTGTTTGACATCCCTGATTTGAAGAAACAAAAGCTGTAGTATCTTAAGAGAAATAATGGGAAAAAAAAAAACTGGAAAGGAAAGACTCTTTCAAAGGAGTTATCATCAGAACTATTTGATACTGGTTAAAAATGGAGAGGTAGATCAGTAGTTTAAGTTATTATTATCACAACTGCTACAACCACTATAAAGCATTTATATAATGCTTAAAAGTTTACACAACATATATTATATGAACATATGTAGCAGAACATGTATAATATATATGACATGTAAAATATGTAATATTGTATATATAAATAATATATATATATAAATATATGTATCATATGTTATATCATATGATTATTAAAACAAAACCCTAAACTAGGTATGATTATCATATTCCCATTTTACAGATGAAGAACCTAGACTGAGAGAATTTAATTTACTTGTCCAGTTTCAAAGAGGTGGGATTTAAATTCAGGTCTTCCTGATTCTAGATCCAACACTTTATCTATTGCAACATAGTTGCCTGATTAGTTATATAATAGATAGAAGAAAACAAACGTAGTATCTTAATGTTCAGTAATTTCAGTAATCCCCTAAACTACTGGAGGAAGGACTCACTATTACACAAAAACTGCTGAAAAAAACTGGATGGCAGAAATTGGGGTTAGAACCACATCTCATAACATTTAAGCATCAAGCTCTCTAAGTTTCTAGGGGATATATGACTTAGGTGACAAAGGTCACATGGTAAACAAATTAGAGGATCATAAAACTCTAAAGGAGGAAATAACACAAAGGGAAATTTTCATCTGTAAGTCAAATGGGAAGGTTTCATCATTTTGCCTTGTGACAATGCTCTCAAGCTTTCCTAGTCACCAATAGAGTAAAATAAGGCTGTGTGCTTGCTCCCATGCTTTTTACCATGATATTTTCAGGCACATTGTCAAATGTTCTTCAAGAAGGACAAGCATGGAATCAAAGACAACTACCATACTGATAGTAAATTATTTTTTGAAAAGACAAAACTAAAGTGGATGGTGAATATTTTGTTTGCAGATGATTGGGCCCTCAATGCAGCCTCTGAAGCTGAGATGCAACAAAGTATGCATCAATTCCCCGCTATTTGTGCTGATTTTGGTCTAAGCATTAATACCAAAAAATACTCCATCATCCATCATCACACCATGCATATATGGAACTATCAATTACATACAACAAATGGTGAGGTTTTGAAAATTGTGGATAAGTTCACTTTACTTGTCAGTATACCTTTGAGGGATGTCCACATTGATAATGAGATTGATATACCCATTGCTGGAGTAAATTCAGTGTTTGGGAGATTCTAAAAGAAAGTGTGGGAGAGGAGAGGTATTATAGATTGACTACCAAATTAAAGGTCTACAGAACTATTGTGCCGAACTTATTGTTGTACACCTGTGAAACCTGGACTGTATATCAGCACTATGCCAGGAAGCTGAATCACTTCCATTTGAATTGTCTTAGGAAGATTCTGAAGATCACCTGGCAAGATAAGTTAGAAGCTGAAGTCCTTTCTTGAACTAAAGTGCCAGGCATTTAAATGCTACTGCAGAGAACACAACTCCGGTGAGCTGGCCACATTTTTCTTACGCTAAATGTATGCTTGTCAAAAAGACTATTTTATGGAGAATTCACACAGGGTAAGTACTCATAACCTATACAATGATATTCTCAAGCTCTCTTTTAAGAACTTGCGTGACCTCATCAGAGAAGGTGTTAACCCTCTCAGAGTAAAGCAGAATTGAATTAGCTCAGAAGAAATGTGAGATATGCAAAGTGAGGGAACCCACCCCAAATGTTCATAGAGATTATTTGCATGTGACCTATGGCAGAGCATTCGGAGTTTTTATTGGTTTGATCAGCCACAGTCGGACACACTCTAACAGGTGATGTTTGGGTCCCCTTCAAGAACAATCACCACACTTCCAACTATTTTAAACATGTCCATTTGATAAAATCACATCTGTTGCTGATGTTAAATCATTTGGCAGTGCTAAGAACCTTCTTTTCTGATTCTTCAGTAGATGTGGCTCTAGCACCCAAAGCAGCAGTTTCCAGGCTGCCTCTCCACGTGGAATTGTTTGCTAGGATGTTGATTGAGGGCACTGGGGTGGAAGTATTGCTATTCCAAATACTTTTCTGTTCAGGGTCCTGGGCTGTCCCTATGTGCTTCTGAGGAGAGATGTTAAGATGGTAGAAGTGATTTAACTTGCCTGGTACAAACTGCTTCCTCTCTCTTCCTTAGGGAGCTTTACTGCTTTAGTATTCCAACTTGTCTAATTTGTGAATGGCAGTTGGTGAGGGATGGCTGACCCCCTTTGCATGAGATTTATTTTCCTGGATGATTGATGGTTTTGAGGGCTAATCTGGAAGCAGGACTGGTGATCTATGGTTGTTGTCACTTTGGGGGTTCTTGTCCCTAACTGCTGATTGATGGCGGTTAGTCAGCTGTTGGTGATAATGAAGAAGGGGGACCTTTCCCCTCAATTATGGCAAATTGACCAGATTGGAAGAAGATAAGATGAGGGAATGTCGCCATTCCCACTTCTTAGGCTCAACATTCTAAGACTGCCTTTATAAGTCTTGATAGTCTTGATAGGATGACAATCAAAACATTAACCTGACATAAATTTCCTCCTTTAGGATGTCTAACTGATTCAGTGAGGCTAGGTATGGTGAGGATGACTAACACTTTCTTCAAAAGAATTGCTTCCTCAGAAGCTTAATCTAATTTCAGTTGCTGTCTAGTTTTCCCAGAAGTATATTAAATAATGAATCTTATTTGCGTAACTCAGGTCTTTGAGTTGATCAAATATCAAATAACTGTTCATTTGACTCTGAATGTTGTATACCTAATCTGTTCCACTGATTGGCACCTTTTTAATAAAGCTAGTACCAAATAATTTGAATCATTACTGTTTGGAAGCATAGTATGGGATCTAGTATTGATAGATTCATGTTCCTACTTTTGAGGTTCTTCACCTTTTGTTCCTTGATATTAATTTTATTATTTTTATGGCTCTATGAAATATTCTTTTGGGAGTTTGATGAATACAGCACTGAAAAAGTAAATTAAGTAGTATTGTCATTTTTATTATATTGGCTCAATCTGCTCATGAATAACTTTTACTGTTCCAGTTATTTAGGTTTATCTTTATTTTTTTCAGAGTATTTTATAGTTAAATTCATATAGTCCCTGAATGAAACTTGAAAGATACATTCTTAAGTATTTTGTAGATTTTATACCTATTTTGAATAGAATTTCTCTTCATAGCTTTTCTTGCTGGTTTTGTTTGCTATAGATAGGAATGCTAATGGTTTATGTGGTTTTATCTTATATCTTGCAACTTTGTTGAAATTATTAATTATTTTGACAAATTTTAGTTGATTCTCTAGGATTTTTTAAAAATATACCATTATATTATCTGGCTAAATAAATATTTTTTATTTTTGATTATGATTCAATTTCTTATTCTTTTTCTTGTCTTAGTGCTATAGCTTACATTTCTTATACATAAAATAGCAAAACCAAAAATAGACATAAAATATTATGGAAATATGTTTAAAATGACTGTACATATATAGCTTATATCAGATTGCTTGCTCTTTTGGGGAAGGAGGAGGGAAGGAAGGAAGGGAGAAAAGTTTGGAGCTCAAAAATTTTACTAAAAGGAATATTGAAAACCATCTTTACATGGAATGGAAAAAAATAAAATACTTCAAGTGGGAAAAAAATAAAAGACTTGGTTTCCTTACCTTGCCCAAACTAGAAGGGCAAAGGCAACTCATGGGATACTTCCCACTACTGATCAACATGGGAGCTTTGATCTTTTATGATTCTTCCCTTTTTAGACAGTCTGTGAGTAGGTGGTCTCTACTCCCAGTTGTTTAGTATATTAATGCTAGACTTAGTGCAGATACTTGATATTTATAGCTAATTGGTATTTCCATGTCTATTGATAATAGGCAAACTTATATTAACCCTGATCTTAATGGAAAGTTCTCTAACTTTCCTCCATTACATATGATATTTCTTTTTGGATTTAGACAAATTCTAGTAGTATATAAAGGGTCCATTCATTCTTATGATTTCTAGATTTGCAAAAAGTAGAAATGAGTATTGGATTTTATCAAAAGCCTTTTATCATTGATTGTTATAATCACATAATTTTTGTTATTAATGTTATTACCATGACATTATATTTATAGTCTTCCTTTTCTTGAATCCACCCTATATTCCTGGTATAAACCCAACCTGAGTGTAGTGTATAATCTTTCTCATATATACTGTCAATTTCTTTGTTAATTTTAATTAAAATATTGATCAATATTCATTAGGGATAATATAATATACTTTTCTTTCTTTGCTTTTTCCCTCTCTGTTTTAGGTACCAAGGCCATATTTCTATTATAGAAAGGGCTTGGAAAGATTCCTTCTCTTCTTAATATTGCAGTTGACTTAAGTAGTGTTAGAATTAATTGTTCTTTCAACATCATTTGTGAATAAATCTGACAATGGATTTTTTTTCCCCACTTAGGACTTCTATTATGACTCATTTAATTTCTTTTCTAGACATTGAGTTATTTGAATAATAGGGTTCTTATTATTTATTGTGTATTTCTTTTGTTAATCTGAATATTTTATATTTTTGTATTTATCAATTCCTCTAAGTTATCACTTTTATTAGCAAATAATTGGGCAAAATGGTTACTGATAATTTCCCATATTTTCGCTTCAAGTGTTGTAAGTTCTCCTTCATTTTTTGGATACAATTTGGCTTTCTTCTCTTTTAAAAAGCAGATTGGCTAACTCCTTATCTATTTTATTTGTTTTTAAAAACTCCTAGTTTTATTTATCACTTCTGTGAGTTTTTTGCTTTCAAATTTAATTTCCTTTTCAGAATTTTTACTTTGAAATTTAGTTGAGTAGTTTTGATTTATTGTTTTTAATTGCATGTCACGTTAATTGATCTGTTCTTTCATTTATGAAAGCATTTACAAAATATAAAATTTCCTCACAGAACTGCTTTAATTGAATTTCATAAATTTTGTTATGTTGTCTCATTATTATAATTTCATTTGATGAAATTTCTGTTGTTTCTATGGCTTGTTTTTTTTGACTCAGTAGTTCTTTATAATTATTTTATTTGGGTTCTTATTTTAAAATTATTTTAAGGGCTGTTTATTGAAAACATTTTTAATTACATCATGACCAGTAAATGTATTGAGTATTTCTGCTCTCGTACATTTTTTGTTGAGGCATTTATGCCCCATTACATTATCAACTTTTGTAAAGGTACTATACATCATTGTAAAGTATGTACTTTCTTTCTATTTCCATTCAATGATGTCCAGAGCTCTATCATTTTTAATTTTTCTAAAGTATTATTCAGGTTTTTTTATTTTTTGTTTACATTTTGGTTAGATATTACATTTGATTAGATACATTAAGGTTCCCAACTATTATAGTTTTATTGTTAATTTAATTAACTTCTTATTTAGATATCTAGATACTATATCATTAAATATTAATGTTGATTAATTTTCTATGGTACTTTTGGATATAATTTTTTTTGCTTATATCTTTCTATTTTTCCATATTTGCTATAAATATCTCTGAAAATGTTAATGCTGCCCCTCTTTTTGTAGTTTAGCTGAAGCATAATAGATTTTGCTCCAGCACATTATTAAAACTCTTTGTGGATTTTGTGTTTCAGGTGAATTTCTTGTTAACAATATTGTTCGATTCTGCTTTCTGATGCTTTCTAATCATTCTGTTATTCTCTCTTTTGATAGGTGAGTTCATCCCATTCATATTCAGACTTATTATTGTTCTTGTGTATTTTCTTATATTCTATTATTTTGTATTTTTTCCTGTCTTTATTTCCTTTTTAAAATTTTTTTATTTATTTATAATTTTTTGACAATATAATATGCATGAGTAATTTTTTTTAATAACATTATCCCTTGTATTCATTTTTCCAGATTATCCCCTCCCTCCCTCTACTCCCTCCCCTTGATGACAGGCAATCCCATATATTTTACATGTGTTACAATATAACCTAGATACAATATATGTGTGTAAATATAATTTTCTTGTTGCACATTAAGTATTAGATTCCGAAGGTATAAGTAACCTGGGTAGATAGACAGTAGTGCTAACAATTTACATTCACTTCCCAGTGTTCCTTCTCTGGGTGTAGTTGTTTCTGTCCATCATTGATCAACTGGAAGTGAGTTGGATCTTCTTTATGTTGAAGATATTCACTTCCATCAGAATACATCTTCATACAACATTGAAGTGTACAGCGATCTTCTGGTTCTATTCATTTCACTCAGCATCAGTTGATGTAAGTCTCTCCAAGCCTCTCTGTATTCCTCCTGCTGGTCATTTCTTACAGAGCAATAATATTCCATAATTTACCCAACCATTCTCCAATTGATGGACATCCATTCATCTTCCAGTTTCTAGCCACTACGAAAAGAGCTGCCACAAACATTTTGGCACATACAGGTCCCTTTCCCCTCCTGAGTATTTCTTTGGAATATAAGCCTAATAGCAGCAATGCTGGATCAAAGGGTATGCACAGTTTGATAACTTTTTGGGCATAGTTCCAAATTGCTCTCCAGAATGGCTGGATTCTTTCACAACTCCACCAACAATGTATTAGTGTCCCAGTTTTCCCACATCCCCTCCAACATTCATCATTATTTGTTCCTGTCATCTTAGCCAATCTGACAGGTGTGTAGTGGTATCTCAGAGTTGTCTTAATTTGCATTTCTCTGATCAATAGTGATTTGGAACACTTTCATATGAGTGGAAATAGTTTCAATTTCATCCTCTGAGAATTGTCTGTTCATATCCTTTGACCATTTATCAATTGGAGAATGGTTTGATTTCTTATAAATTAGGGTCAGTTCTCTATATATTTTGGAAATGAGACCTTTATCAGAACCTTTAACTTTAAAAATATTTTCTCAATTTGTTACTTCCCTTCTAATCTTGTTTGCATTAGTATTGTTTGTACAGAAACTTTTTAGTTTGATGTAATCAAAATCTTCTATTTTGTGATCAATAATGATCTCTAGTTCTCCTCTGGTCATAAATTCCTTCCTCCTCCACAGGTCTGAGAGGTAGACTATCCTCTGTTCCTCTAATCTATTTATGATCTCATTCTTTATGCCTAAATCATGGACCCATTTTGATCTTATCTTGGTATATGGTATTAAGTGTGGATCCATATCTAATTTCTGCCATACTAATTTCCAGTTTTCCCAACAGTTTTTTCCAAATAATGAATTTTTATCCCTAATGTTGGTATCTTTGGGTTTATCAAAGACTAGATTGCTATAGATGTACCCTTTTTTGTCCTTTGTATCTAATCTCTTCCACTGATTGACCGGTCTATTTCTTAGCCAGTACCAAATGGTTTTGGTGACTGCTGCTATATAATATAGCTTTAGATCAGGTACACCTAGACCACCTTCATCTGACTTTTTTTTCATTAGTTCCCTTGCAATTCTCGACCTTTTGTTCTTCCATATGAATTTTGTTGTTATTTTTTCTAGGTCATTAAAATAGTTTCTTGGGAGTCTGATTGGTATAGCACTAAATAAACAGATTAATTTGGGGAGTATTGTCATCTTTATTATATTCGCTCAGCCTATCCAAGAGCACTGAATGTCTTTCCAATTATTTAAGTCTGACTTTATTTTTGTGACAAGTATTTTGTACCTGTCTTTATTTCCACCTTTCTCTTTAAAAGTAAGATTGTAGAAGAAAGAGAATTTTTGATCTTGTAAGTAAAATAAGTGATTTTTTCCCTCCATTACAGCTCTTTTCTTCTCCTTACTTCAAATCCAACAGATTTCCCTCATATACGTTGGCAGTTCTCAGTAATACAGAATAAAACTTTATTTTAAAAGGATAAAAATAAAACTAAAATTCATGAACAAGGAACCATTAATACCAAAGATATATATTCCCTGAACTAGTTGTAGCCCTGAATATTAGAGTTCTTTGCCTATTATGGTTCTAAAGGATTTTTTGTTGTTGTTGTTGTTGCTTGTCTCCACAGCCTTTACTGTACTCATGAAGAGACCATGACTACGAAGGCATGAAGGGGGCATGATCTGTTGGTTGAGTGCAGCAATGGGGTTGTAGTTTTTCTAAACTACCAAAGAAGGAAAACTAACATTCAGGCAGCTAATTATACTCAGGTCATGCCTCTTTCTGTCAGTATTTTCTCTATCTTATGGAGTTACCATTTGGCAATTGGCTCAATTTGCAGATTTGCAAATAAGCTAGCAGTTTAACTCTGCCAAAATAGGAAGAAACATTTGGGACTATTCGGTATTAACATTGTTGGTTCTGGCTTCAGATAAGCAGGATAAATAAACCACTCCCTGGGTGGGAACTAGTTCTCCTTTTCTAAACCATCAGAGCCAAATTTACCAAGTCTGAACTCTTTCTAAATACTTTGAGTTTCCTTGTTTGATTTGTTATGCTTACCAACAAGCAGGTAACTTCATAAAGTGTATCTTTCTTTCAGAGTGTGTACATGACTATTAATATGATTCTTCATTTGAACTGAGCTGAAAGTCTATGTTTCTTTCTTAGGGAAAACTCCATATATGGAATGTAATAATCATAAGGGCTAATATCTTACATAATACTTCAAAATACTTAAAGCATTTTCCATGCATGATCTCATTTGAGCCTGTCTGGCAAGGCAAATGCTCCAGGCAAAGCAATAACTAAGTACATCACCTGAAGCTACAGCATGAAAGGCACCCTCATTTGGGTTGGGGGGTTTGGAAACTTGACCCTAAAAGGGAAGACAAAGACTGTAAGATATCTCGTTTTTGTTTTTAGCAGTCTGGCTACTTGGTTGTCTTATAATTAAATTGTTACCAAAAACTCTCTAGACAATTCTTCAATGTGCCAACCTGAATTAGTAGAAAGAATTTCCTCAGTTGGGAAATCCCTAAACCAGTGAAATCACAGATCCATTCTATAACTATTATTAAAAACTAGATGATGCACGATTATTCCTTTATTTTTTGGAATCCATGGAGTCTAATTTTAGCGATGGAATGAATTGGTTACCCTTTCAGCAAAAAGATAGATGCTTTTGGGGAAAAGGATGAAAGAGTCCTCAAATTATCATATTAGTGCTGCAAGGGACCTTAAGAATCATCTAATCTAATTCTTTGATTTTATGGAAGTGGAAGCTCTAGAGAGAAGCATCTTATCCAAGATCATAAATGAAGGCTAAATGAACCTTTACTGAATCTGAGATAAGCTAAAGTCAAATGTAGTCCAACTCTCAGAGTCTGACAGATTATTAAAGCTGGAGGGACTTTTGTGACTCTTACTTAACAGAAAAGGGAACTGACAACCTAAGTTAGTGCCTGGTGTCTACTAAAAATTAGAATTTAGTCCTTTTGATTCCCAGGACAATGATTTTCTCTGATTGTTGAAACTGGACATCTCTTTGGGGCACATAGGTATGAGCTCTCCTAAATAGTGTCCCTGATCTCATAACTCAAGACAAAGAATTAAGCAGTAGGAGAGGGCTTTCTCAATTTGCTGTTGGTCTCTGAATTGCTCACTTTCTCTAGACAATGAGACATGCTAGGAAATGGCCCTTGGGACACTGCTGTTGGCATTAAAGGTATGTCATGAGATTAGTCCCAGGTCTTTCTCTCACTCATTAGCAGGGCCCAAGCTTAGGTTCTGCCAACTTTGATCTCCAGGGGAAAATTTTAGTTCCCTAATCCTATATCTGCCTTTCTGACCTTTATATTTCCTTCTCTGTTGTCTGCTCTGAGTCAAAGCCATTACAGCTTATCCTAGTTACTTTTACAATTATAGATATTATTACTCTCATTTTCTACATGATAAAATTTAAGTTCAGAGGATTAAAATGACTTGATTATGGCCATACAACTGTCCTAAGTAGTGTCTTAAGTAGAGGACTCTGGATTTCCCCAAATCTAAGGCCAGAATGCTATATAATATGCCATGGTAGCTTATATTAAATGAAGACATCTATATTCAAAGAGGTCACAGCTAGTGGAATTACAAATATGTCATTGCAAAGTTTAGCAAAAAATCATTCTCAGTTTATAATCAGGACTAAAGAGGTACAGATTATTTTGATGCTATATGATTGTATGAAGGAGATATACGTCAGACAGAGAACATCTATTAAGATTGATCAGATTTTGATTCTCTTTACTTTGCCCTGCTATGATACTCAAGATCTGAGTTAAAATTCCACTTCGGATACCATTTATCTGATTTTGGACAAATCACTTCTGTCTGGGCCTCAGTTTCCTCATCTGAAAAATAAAATGATGGGACTAGGTGACCTCTTGGCACCATCTTACTATAGATCTATGATCCTATAATCTTAAGATCCCTAGTTCCATTTTTTTAAACCTAATATTCAGAGTTGTTTCCAGAGCTATTTTCCTGTCTTTTCTCCATTTCTTTCTCTTTTTCTCTCTCTCTTTCTCCTCTCTTCTCTCTCTTCCTCTCTTTCCCTCTCTCTCTCTTCCTTCCTTCCTTCCTTCCTTCCTTCCTTCCTTCCTTCCTTCCTTCCTTCCTTCCTTCCTTCCTTCCTTCCTTCCTTCCTTCCTTCCTTCCTTCCTTCCTTCCTTCCTTCCTTCCTTCCTTCCTTCCTTCCTTCCTTCCTTCTTTCCTTCCTTCCTTCCTTCTTTGCTTCCTTCCTTCTTGCCTTCCTGCCTTCCTTCCTGCCTTCCTCCTCCCTTCTCTCTGTCTCCCCCTCCCTCCCTCCCTCCCTTCTTTCCTTCCTTCCTTCCTTGCTTCCTTCCTTCTTCTTTTAAAATTTCAGGATAAAAAAAGAAAATGAAACAGAAAAAATGCTGCTATGTGCAAAACAGAACATAAGAGAAGGTTCAACATATGAGAGAATAAATTTCAGTTTCAAGAAAGCCTATGTTTTAATACACATTGTGTTCAGAGCTGTCTGTCTTTTCTTTGCTTCCTTATAAGTTTTATTTTGTTCTCTGCTGTGTACTTTTTATTTTATTTTCCTCCCTTTCCTTCTCCCACCTCTCCCAAGAAAGCTATAATTAAGTGCAGATATATATATATATACATAATCATACACATATATAGAAATGTATATTTCTCTATAAATCCATTTGTACACATACATATCTATGTAAATACATACTATGCTTGTTTTTCTTCTGTTTCTCTGAAGATTGCTAACATCATCTTTCACAAAGCTTTCCATATTTTGTTTTTTCTAAATCTACCATTCATCATTTTCTGCACCACAGCAAAAGTCCAATCTTATACTATCCAGTTATTTATTTTTTTATGAGAATCAAATGAGATTTTATATTATTATTATAACATACATATATGTTATATATTGCAAACTTTATATAATAAACTTTATTTTTTAAATTATAACTTTTTATTGACAATATATGCATGGGTAATTTTTTGCAACATTATCCCTTGTATTCACTTCTGTTCCGACTTTTCCCTTCCCTCCCTTAGATGGCAGGAAGTCTTATACATGTTAAATATGTTATAGTATATCCTAGATACAATATATGTGTGCAGAACCATACAATTCTCTTGTTGCACAAGAAGAGGTGGATTTAGAAGCTAAAAATAACCCGTGAAGAAAAAGAAAAAATGCAAACAGTTTACATTCATTTCCCAATGTTCCTTCTCTGGATGTAGCTGATTCTGTCCATCATTGATCAACTGGAATTGAATTAGATCTTCTCTTTGTTGAAGATATCCACTTCTATCAGAATACATCCTCATACAGTATTGTTGTTGAAGTGTACAGTGATCTGGTTCTGTTCATTTCACTCAGCATCAGTCCATGTAAGTCTCTCCAAGCCTCTCTGTATTCCTCCTGTTGGTCATTTCTTACAGAACAATAATATTCCATAACATTCATATACCACAATTTACCCAACCATTTTCCAATTGATGGGCATCTTTTTATTTTCCAGTTTCTAGCCACTACAAAGAGGGCTGCCACAAACATTTTGGCACATACAGGTCCCTTTCCCTTCTTTAGTATATCTTTGGGATTATAAGCCCAGTAATAACATTGCTGGATCAAAGGGTATGCACAGTTTGATAACATTTTGGAATGATTCCAAATTGCTCTCCAGAATGGCTGGATTCTTTCACAACTCCACCAACAATACATCAGTGTCCCAGTTTCCCCACATCCCCTCCAACATTCATCATTATTTTTTCCTGTCATCTTAGCCAAGCTGACAGGAGTGTAGTGGTATCTCAGAGTTGTCTTAATTTGCATTTCTCTGATCAGTAGTGATTTGGAACACCTTTTCATATGAGTGGAAATAGCTTCAACTTCATCATCTGAAAATTGTGTGTTCATATTCTTTGACCATTTATCAATTGGAGAATGGCTTGATTTCTTATAAATTGGAGTCAATTCTCTATGTATTTTGGAAATGAGGCCTTTATCGGAACCTTTAACTGTAAAAATGTTATGCCAGTTTATTGCTTCCCTTCTAATCTTGTTTGCATTAGTTTTGTTTGTACAAAGGCTTTTTCATTTGATATAATCAAAATTTTCTTGTGATCAGTAATGACCCCTGGATCTTCTTTGGTCACAAATTCCTTCCTCCTCCACAAGTCTGAGAAGTAAACTATCCTATGTTCCTCTAATTTATTTATAATCTTGTTCTTTATGCCTAAATCAGGGACCTTATTTTGGTATGCAGTTTTAAGTATGGGTCCATGCCTAGTTTCTGCCATACTAATTTCCAGTTTTCCCAGCAGTTTTTGTCAAATAGTGAATTCTTATCCCAAAAGTTGGGATCTTTGATTTGTCAAACCCTATATCGCTATAGTTATTGACTGTTTTGTCCTTTGAATCTAACCTATTCCACTGATCAACTAATCTATTTCTTAGCCAATACCAAATGGTTTTGGTGACCGCTGCTTTATAATATAGTTCTAGATAAGGTACAGCTACGCCACCTTCATTTGAATTTTTTTTTCATTAGTTCCCTTGAAATTCTTGGCCTTTTGTTCTTCCATATGAATTTTGTTGTTATTTTTTCTAGGTCATTAAAATAGTTTCTTGGGAGTGTGATTGGTACTCTCCAGTTATTTTAAATAGTCTAAAATAATATTGATGAATATGGCTGGCACATAGTATAGTTTCCCTATTTTTCTTTTTTGATTAAATCTATTTTAGCTTTAACATTGGCTGAAACCAGTGATTACTTGCTCTGCTTCTTTTTCCCCTAATAAATGTCATTCCTGATCATTGCTATTATGTTTGTATGTATCTCTTATTTCTTATTTCTACAAACTTTGCTTTACTTCCACCTGCTACCTTTCATTTACCTATTACTTGCATATTATTTAATCTACCTCCTTCCCTGATGCCTCCCTTGTCTTTTCCCCCACTCTCACCTCTTTCATCCCTTTTCCATCAATCTACAACCTTATTATATTCTGATTAATTTACACTCTCTTCTATAGTCTCTTTTATCCTATTCTCTCTCTCTCTTATTTCTTTTTGAATTTGAAAGACTTGTATACACACACACACACACACACACACACGTATTGTTCCATCTTTAACCCATTCGTGATGTCAGTAGATTCCCAGCCCTCCTCCCCCATCTAATTCTTTTGTGTCACTTCTTGCTCTTGCACCTCATTTATATAACATAATTATTCTTCTTAACTTTTCCTACGTGTTTTCATTTTTTAGAATTATGTTATATTCAATTCTACCCCAATCTTTCTTTTGAATCACCCCATAACTAATGGCAATCTTACACATATGGTTTATATTTCTACATATAAAATATAAAATGTCTGTCTTTATTCAGTCCCTTGAAATTAGTCTTTGATATCTACTTATATTTTTCTTGGATCTTATATATTGAATTTTCTGTTAAATTTGAGGTTGGTTTGTTTGTTTGTTTTGCAACAAAATCCTGAAAGTCTGACAATTCATTAAATATCCATTTTTTAAAAAAATTCAGGATTGTCAGGCCTATTATTCAAGAACTGAAATGATCTGGAAATTGCTTTTAAAATATTTATTTTTAACAATATTTTTTACATTTTGAGTTCCAAATTCTTTCCCTTCTTTTTGCTTCTTTCCAACCCAATGAAAAAAAAAAGCAACATGCCATTTATTTTCTTATTAGCCATATTACAAAAACAAAAAAGAAACATAAAGCAAAAAAACAACAACAAAACTTTAATTTGGACTCAGAGCCCCTGAGTTCTCTCTGTGGGTGCATATCTAATCTTTATCAGTTGAACATTGTTACAATATTGCTCTTACTGCATACAATGATTTTCTGGTTCTGTTTCCTTTATTTTGCATCAATTCATAAAAGTTTTCCCAGATGTGTTAGGCTTTTTTGAATTATATTATAGCCAGTAATTGGTGAAACTGAGGGAAGGAGGTTGAACGGCATAAAGAGAATTGGAATTGGAGCTAGGAGGCCTGATTTCAAATCATGGCTCTGATTCTGATTAAGGATAAGCATATCAAAATCTCTCTGGGACTCAGTTTCCTCATATGACAAGGACAATCACTTATAGGGTATTGTGGAAAAGTACTTTAAAAACCTTAAAGTGTTCTATAAATGTAAATAGGATTTTAGAGTTGGAAAAGAATAATTTGATCTAATATTCACTTCATCATTCAGTAAAACTTAGAGAAGTGACTTAACCAAACATTTATATAGCACCTGCTATGTACTAGACTCTCTACTATATGCTTTATAAATATCTTATTTGATTTTCACAACAACCATGAGAGTTAGGTGCTGTTATATTCCCCCATTTTAAAACTGAGGAAACTGAATTAAACAGGTTAAATGTCTTGGTCAGGTTCACATAGCAAGAAAGTTTTTAAAGCTGGGTTTGAACTGACTTTAAGGCTGGTGCTCTATCCACTGCGCCACCTAGCTGCCCCTTCATAGTCATTCTTAAAGTAATATTGCTGTTGCTATATGCAATATTCTCCTGCTTCTGCTCATTTCATTCTTCATATTTCATATAAATCTTTTCATATTCTTATAGAATTGTAGTATTCTATAACAATCATATATCATAACTTGTTTGTCCATTCCCCAATTTCCCTGAAATTTCTAGTTCTTTGCCACCATAAAGAGAGCTGCTATAAACATTTTAAAACATATAGGTTTGTTTCCTTTTCCCCTAATTATCTTTGGAAAAAGACCAAGCACTTTTATTGTTGGGTCAAAGATTATAGGCAGTTAATAACTCATTGGGGATAATTCCAAATTCTTCTCCAAAATGGATAGATCAGTTCACAGTTCCACCAAGAATAAATGTCCTAGTTTTCCCACATACTCTCGTACATTTGTCACTTACCTCTGAAATCATATTAGCCAATTCGAAAGGTATAAATGTTATCCGAAGGTTGTTTTAATTTGCATTTCTCTAATCAATAGTGATTTAGAACATTTTTTTCACATGACAAATTGTTATAATTTCAGAGTGAACATAACTTGTTAACTCAGTCAATTTTAAATAGATTTGAAACCTCAGATCAGTTATGAAATCAAATTAATTAGCTGTGCATTTTGTCTGATCTGACTCTAAGATGAAATCCCTCAGAGATTTTTTTTTTTTTTAACCTTCTACTCTCTCTCTGATTTCTCTGATAACTTGTTTACTGCAAGCTCTTAACAGCTCCAGGATTGATTTTAATCTTCAGCAAGGCACTTGGTTAAGCACTATAGGGATCATGTAGAAGTAAAGGATATAGTTCCTGCCTTCATCCAACTTACCATCTAGCTAGAAGATAATAATCAATCAGTAAACATTAAGTCTTTACAATGTGCCATACACTGTTAAATGATGTAGACACAGAGAAATAAAAGTAATTTTCTGTCTATATGCAGGATAACTTGGAAATAATCAATAGAGGGAAGGCATTAAAACTAAGGGGGATCAGGAAAGGCTTCCTGTAGAAAGCAGGATTTCAGTTGTGACAAAGAAAATTAGGAGATGGAGATGTTCTCATGAAACGATGACTTACAATTTAAAACTCCAAATGAAAAATATGGATGAAGAAGTAGGACCATAAAGGGATATAAAAGTTAAGAAGAGGAAGAAATTATCATTGGCTGCAATTGCCAGGACAGGCTTTACAAAATAGATAGAATCTGAGGTTGATCTCAAAGGATAGATAGCTGAGAAATAGGGGAGAAATTATTTTAGTGTATGTAATGTAGAACTGGGGGACATAGGAAGCAGGGTTTTACTGTGGAGTGAAAGCAAATAGTCCTGTCTTTTTTGGAACAGAGGATTGGTACAGTAGAATTGTGGAGTCTAAAGTTTTATAAAATGGATTTAGACCAAATTGTGGAGAGAATTGAATTCTCAATCAAGGAGTTTAGACCTATAGGTAATGATAAAAACTTTTGAGGTTCTGTACCACAAAGTGAAAATGTTTTAGGAAGTTGAAGCTGGAATCTCTTTGACTTCCTAAACCTCATGCTCTTCAGGGATATTCTCTGTGGGAAGAGAATCTTGGAGATTATTTAGCCCAATCTTCCTCGCGTTAGAGAGGACACGAGCCCAAAGTGGCAAGTCATATAGGAAGTAGGCAATAGAATGAACTCAGGTCTTCTGAATCTGAACCCATCTGTGATCTGATTTGGAACAGAGAAGTCCATGACTGTTGGGAGCATTGTTTCCCAGTTGACCTCATGGAATTTAGGGCTTTGCTAGCAGACTTTGTTCAAAACCATAGTCATTTTGTTGGCCAAGACTTCTGTCTTGTCTTCAATGGAAGGATATTTCTGTTCCATGATAAAAATGAAAAACAAAGCAAAGTAAAGAAAAACAAACAAACCCAACAACCCTCCCTTTCTCCCCTACATCCCCCCTCCTTTGTAATAGCCCCAACAATCCATTATTCCTCTCCATTTCCTATAAAGTACTGTGTCATCTTTAGATCTGGGGACTTGAAAGCTGAAGCCGGTCGCAATTTCCGATGGACATATTGTGCATTTGGAATTTTTTTTCCACATCAAATTAAATCTGTCTTGGACCAATTTCCTGGAAGTGTTTTTTATTAGAATAATAGGCCTCAGCCGAGAGATCACAGAAGCAGATACCACAGATGGGGAAACAAAAACATTGCATCGTCAAGTCCAGGGATGGGAGGCAAGGGGAGCAAAGGAAGCTAGATGGTCTTTGTTAAATTTGCAGGATGGTACAAGTTTTCTCCAAAGGGCAGGCAGGCAAGTGAAAAAAGGGAATAGGAAAATGGGCCAGTCTTCATCAAGCAGAAACAGTGAGAACATCTCATTTTTTTCCCCCTCCTCACTGAAATCTTGGAAAATGGAAGTAAGAAGTGGGTCTAGTCACACTACAATGAAAGTACAAAATGACTGGCAGAATCCAATGCCAGAAAACATAGATACAGCAGAAGTCAGCACATCCTTCTAGTATCAAAGAAGGTGCTTTACTGTAATGTATCTATGGTACATTTTGTCTGACCTGGCTGAGGCCTCTAAGATGAATGGGGGAAATCCCTCAGAGGTGTTTTTTAAAACCTTCTACTCTCTCTCTCTCTCTGATTCATTACTTGTTTACTGCAGGCTGTTAACAGCTCCAGGATCAACTTTAATCCTCAGCCAGAGTCTTTAAATATAATACATCAATAACAGGTAATTATTCACTTTGAACTCTTCTGCTCCTTTTTCTCCTTTCTTGGTGCAGGAGACCTTTAAAATGCTGCAACAGATTCTTTCTATCAAGGTGTCAAAAGTAGGGATCTGAATGTCAAAGAATTAATTTGCTTCCTTCCAGCACAAGGAATTATTTCTGCCCCTCCCTGTATTCCCCTTTTCTTACTTTTGCTTGGACTCTGACATAGGCTTTGAGAATAGTTGAGTTGGCAGATCTTTTCAAATATATTTATTTTTCTTTCTTTGTACCCCTGTGGAATCTGCCTGTCCTTATGTATATGTCCCATGTGTACCTGACCTTCTTGTAATTAGAGTTGCATGCATGGAAGACTGTTACTTCTGGCCTCTCATGTGATTCCTGTTTTGAACATGTTCAGGAAAATCCTGTCAAATTCAGAACTTCCTTTCAGGGAAAAAAACCTTTGATCTGTGAAGTCCAGGCATGGTTGATGCTGAGCTTCTTGATGCTTGTAGTCTGGCTGGGGGCAGCATCCCTTGGTGCCCTCTTGAACAAGTGTCTCATAGTATGATATCTTTGTTTATTCTCTCTAAAGCATCTGTTAATGGCTCTTGTGATTCAGAGTGACCTTCTACTGAAAGCAGCCTCCATATGAGGACCTCTTAAGCAATCATAGGACAGCCAAATTCACTTTGATGCTCAAGATGTCCCGGGGTGTTCACAGGGAGCTGAACACTTCTTGTAGTCTGTTTTCATTAGCTCTTGTTGGCCACTATACCCTCAGGCTTTCTTTCTATGGACTTTTCTTTTTCTAAAATCTTGTATACAAGGACATTGTTCTAAATAGGGCTGCTAGATCCACTGGAGCTTTTGATAATTATAACCTTGCCATCCATCCCCTAATTGGACATACAAAAGGATTTTCTAAAAAAAGCAATTAGGTAAAGTGACCCAGGGAGAGGACGATTTATTATTAAGAAGGTATATGACTATTAGCCCATAGCTACAAACTAGTTAAAGGCAGAATAATAGATTCTCAGAAAGATATAAAAAATCTTAAGAAATTATACGACTCCTCTCTTCTGCTTCTTCAAACTAGAAATTCTGGCACTCAATAATAATAATAATAGCAAACATTTATATAGTTCTTTAAGGTTTACAAAAAACTTTGCAATATCTCATTTTATCCTCACAACAAGTGTGGGATGTTGGTGCTATTATTATCCACATTTGATAACTGAGTAAACCGAGGCAGACAGGAGACTTGCCTAGGTAGTGAGTGACTGAGACTTTGAATAGTAGTGAGTGACTGAGGCTTTGAATATGAACTCATATATCAAACACTCTAACCACTGTACCACCTACATGCCATTTTGGATAAATTAAGTTTTGGGGGAGGTAAGAGGGTATAATAGTGGTGGTGGTACAAGTAAGCCCTAGAAGAAACAGTCTGACCATGAGTTCAGTTGTGCCATCCCTCTCTTCACCTAAATCAAAGGTTTTAATAACCTTATTCTTTTGCTCTTTCTTGAGACTCTCTCCAGAAACCCAGTGATGATATGGGCTGGCAGATAATTGTGAGCAATGGGGATGGTCTCAGGACCTCTCTAGGGAGGAAGCATTACCTAGGTGTTGGTTCCTGGGACAAAATCCAAGCCACTGTACCCTAGTAATAGCTCTGTAGAGACTTGAGAATGTTTGCAGTTTTAAAATACTGCCAAAGAAGGAAAACTCCATCACTAAAGCATCTTAAAGCCAGGAAATTCATTGCTTCTCCCCAATCCAATCAACTGAAACACTAACTCCAGCCTGTTTCTTCTTGTTTGCTCCTCAGTGGAAATGGAGAACATCTGGCCAATGGTGATATTCAGTATCTCCCTCTTCTTATCTTAGCACTCTTCTTAGTAAGGAAACTGGATCACTGCTAAAGCAGGCATTTATGATAGGGCTCATGAAATGCAGCCAGATCTATCAAGGGAGATATTGAAAATGCTACTTGGAATCCAACTAGTTCTTTCCATTTCTATCCCCCAAATGATCCAAAAAGGATAATAAAATTCATTAGCATTACTCAGATTTTTTTTTTTACACTTGCTAAGGATTAAAATGTTTTGAATGCAAAGGCAACATGATAAAACATGTTGTTCTGAAGGCCTAGGAGAGAATTATGACTTTTTGAGTTTGGAGTCCTTGATTTTCATTTTGGCTTTACTACTAGCTGCCTATGTGATTTCTGGCTAACTGCTTTGCTTTCACGTTTTTCATCAAAAATGGTTAAAACAATACTATAGAGTATCAATAGTAGAAGACATTTGGCTATTGAAGAAAGTAGATAAATTCAACCTTTGTCTACACACTAAATAGTGAAAGAAAAATTGACCTGTTTGCAAAGAGAAGCTTCATCTAATCAGCTATTTTGGCAACATACAAACAATTTGCACTACATAAAAGAATATTAACAATGAATAAATTTCAGGATATCACTATTAGAGAAAGGCATTACTTTTCTCAGGAATAGAGCAGTGCATCAGAAATCTTTGGATCTCTAAAAGAAATTTGGGTGGGTTCATATAACCTGTGTGGAAGAGGAGCTTTGGGGAACACAGAACATCTGGAAGAAGAGATAGCCATAGTGTTTCCTGTTCCTGTGTTTTGTTTCCCTCATTCCCATGTCTTTGTTGTTTTTTTTTTCCATTCCCATTTCAGATCCACATAAGCTACATTTCACTGGGCAGTCATCACCAACTACGGATAGAGCCATAGCAAATCACAGGAGGGTAGGCACTCAAGCTCTTTCATTACAGGTGAAGACTGATGACCTGGGATGATGGCTTAGGATACTCCACAAACTTGTTACAAAGATCTTAAGGAATAATTAGAACCTATTGTTCCCTGATTTGGATCCCTTTTCAGAGGAAGAATGATAAGATTTTCGGATTTCAGACTATTTTTAAAGGGAACAATTATTGAGCAAATGTGAATAATGTCCACACATACCTCAAGATTAGGTGGATAACAGTTAATTACATCAAAATAGATATGCTGCTATAGAGGATATGGGATGGATAATGAATCTGAAGTTAGAAAAACTGGATTCCAATTCTGGTTTTGTCATTTAAAACCTCTGTGACTTTAAGCAAATCAATTGACTTCTCTAGGACATAATTTCATCAGCTGTAAAATAAGCAAATTTGATTAGATGACTCCTAAGGGTTCCATTGACTCTAAATCTATGGATTTTGACTATTACCCTTTCTACATCTTAGTAAGATGGCATCTATGAGTTCCTATGAGAAACTTAAGTTTGTTACTTTTGGAACAATGTTCTAGTGATGTTCCTTTCTCAATATAATTGGACTAGTTTTCAAGTAAAGTCATAATCAATTACTGGGACTGAAAGTATTTCATTTTGGTGAGAAATAGCTGCTATGTTGTGAGGACCAGGCCTTCAAAGACCCAGATTCATTTACAAAGAGGTATCTGAGTAGAACTTGGTAGAGTTATGTTGATGGATAATACCTAAACTATTTTTATTATTATCTAAGACACATCTAAATAACATTTCAAAAAGGTGTTCAGTGAAAACAGAAATTTAAGCCAGCTCGTTAAATCACTTGTTCAGAGTAAACTCATAAAAACTTCGTCCAGAACAGAGCAGCCTTACCTTTCAAGAGAGGTTCCAGAATGGATTCAGGGTGATCATATTCCTTCTGAAGTAAAAGCTATTGTGGATCTAATGAGAAAAACAAACATTAAAACTCCTCCAAAATCTATCTTTTTCCCTTTTCCTAATGACAAACATAGGAAAAGAAAGGCCTTTTGCCCTTAATGCTATAAGGTCTAAAAACTAGCAAGATCTGGTTTCAGCCTTTCTTATTCATGAGAAGCAAATTATAGAAAGACACTTCCTGAATTATGTGTTTCTGACTTAAAAACATACCTCACAGGGGTTGTGGAAAGACAGACACATCAATTTATTAGTCCAATCATTCTAAAAACAATTTAAAATTATGAAAATTAAATTGCTGAAATATCCATATACTGTGACCCAGAAATTTTAATGCTAGGAATATCTCAGGGAAGTCACTGTAAAAAAAAAAAAAAAGAAAAGAAAAGAAAAGAAAAGAAAAAAAGGGAACGAACATACATAGAATTATAACAGTACTTTTTAATGGTAGCAAAAAATTGGAAACAAAGTTATGTCCATCCAGGGGGAAACTGCTAAACAAATTGGGGAATATGAATGTAATGGAATAATATTGCTGGGCTGTAAAAAATGATGAACATGATGAGTTAAAAGAAGCATGGAAAAATCACTTTGAACTGATGAAAGGGAAGCAAACAGAGTTAAGGAAAACAATAAAAACAACGACTACAACAATGTAAATAGAAAGAACAATGGCAAAACAAATGAATATTGCTGAATAAGAAAAAAACCAAGTTTGATTCTAAAAATATGAGATACTGCTTCCTTCCCATTCCTTTGCAGTAGAGGTAGTGGGGGAATTCACAGATGTGGGACATTGCATAGAATGTCAAGCTTTTTAATGTATTGATCTGTTTTGATGACTTGTTCCTACTTCCTCTTTTTTTTTATTATTTGTTAAAATATAAGACTTTCTGGCATGGGGAAGGAACATATTGGGAATATAGGTGACAAAAACAAAAAAAGTAATAAAAATCTATTAAAATGCCCTCTTATAAATCATTGTTCTTAGATGAAAAAGTCTATATCCTTATATAAACCATATTTTGTGAAGTTCAGCCTTTTTAAATGTTAGGTTTATTTCTGATTTTTACATCTTAAGTGGGATAGTCACAAGTTAAGTATTTAAGTTGTTGAGGGCATTGAAAACCATTCCATAAGAAGCATTGTGGTACCAGTGAGGGACTCAGGGATATTTAAACTAAGGGGATGCCTAACTTTCTTTATCAGGAATTTCAAATGTGGCCCTACAGAGGAAGAAGACATACAAAGTACGTTGTGCTAAGAGCTGGATTATGAATTAAGTGACTTGAGAACTAGACTGTGCAGTGGATAGAGAGCAGAATCTGGAATCACAAATGCCTGAATTCAAATTTGTAGTTAGATACTAATTTTGAGACTTTGGACAAGTCTCTTAATCTCTGCCTGCCTCAGTTTCCTCATCTATAAAGTGAGAATAACAATAGTACCTTGCCCTTCTAGGATTGTTATGAAATAATATGTATAAATCACTTTGCAATCTTTAAAATGCTTTATAAAATCTGGGTATTATTATTGTTATTATTATTAGTAGTAGTACTGATTCTATCATTTATCAGTTGGTAGGGTCATGAAACTCATTTAATTTCTCCAGACCTAAGTTTTCTAATCTATAAAATAAGAAGATTGGACTATAGGATAACCCTATTATTCTATTATCCAATGGATGAAGAGTGGGATCAATATTTTATACTTGATAGTCGAAAAAAAATTCCCTACTAGAATTATCTAGTCAGAAAATTTGGCTGCAAGTGAGCTGCTTGCATGGAAACATTTACTTGTCAGATCTGTGGATAAGGGAAGCGTTTATGATCAAACAAGAGATAGTGGGTATCATGGGAAGTAAAATGAATAATTTGATTGCATGAAATTTAAAACATTTTTGCACAAACAAAGCCATTGCAAACAAAATTAGGAAAAAGAACAGGAAACTGGTAGAAAACAATTTTACAGCAAGTTTTTCTGATAAAGACCTAATTTCTCAATTACACAGGGAACTAAGTCAAATGTATAAAAATAAGAGCCATCCCCCAATTGACAAATGTTAAAAGGACATCTGAACAGGCAGTTTTCAGAAGGACAAATCAAAGCTATCAATAGTCACATTAAAAAATGCTCTAATTACTATTGATTATGGAAATGCAAGTACCACTTCATTCCTATCAGATTGACTAGTATAGAAAAAGAAAATGAAAAATGCTGGAAGAGATGTAGAAAAATTGGTGCACTAGTTCATTGTTGGGAAAAAAATAACTCAATTGTTAACTCATCTAACCATTCTGGAGGACAATTTAGAATTATACTTAAACTGTGAAAGAAAAGGAAAAGGAACCATTTGAAAGAAAATATTTATAGCAATTGTTTTTTGTAGCAGCAAAGAATTAGAATTTGAGGGGATGCCCATCAAATGGGGACTTGCTGAACAATTTGTGATATATGATTGTGATGGAGTATTATTGTGCTTAAGAAATGATGAGCAGGATGGTTTCAGAAAAACCAAGAAGACTCATATGAACTCATGCAATTTTAAGTAAGTAGAACTAGGAGGACATTGTATATAGTAATAGTAATTTTATAAGGATATTCATCTGTGAAAGACTTAGCTACTCTGATCAAGACAATGATCCAAGATAATTCCATAGTACTCATGATGAAAAATGCTATCCATTGCTAGAGTGAACTGCTGAACAGATTGATTCATCCTTTGTTCATGATATATTTCTCTATTTTTATTTTTATTTTTTTTAGCATTGGCTAATATTGAAATATGCTTTGCATTACTTTACATGTATAATTGATGTCATATTGCTTCTCTTCCCAATGGGTGGGGAAAAGGGTAGAAGAAATAGAATTTGGAACTTAAAATTATATAAAAAAAAGTTTAAAATAAATAAATTAGAGAATAAACTTTAAAAAAGGAAGTGAACTTTTTGTAACTGCAGATAATCTGAGAATAATGGAAATATCAAATTTTAGGGTCAGAAAGGGATCCTTTCATCTTTCATTTCACAATTAATGAATCTGAAGTTAGATGACTTATCTATGGCCTTACAATCATTGGGAAAATAGGGACTTGAACCAAAGTATCCTGAATTCTAGAGGTGTTATTTTTTTTGTTTGTTTTGTTTTGATTGATTGATTGATTGATTGATTGATTTTTGCTGTCAGACTTATGCTAAGGCTGAATGATCAGGGAAGTTTTAGAAGGAATTCTTATAAGCAGTGGGCCTTTGTAGACCTTTAAAATTCTAAAAAACTCAATGATTTTATGAATGCTTCTTCTTTCTCCCTTTCCCTCTATCTCAAGGCATATTTATCATCCAAGCAATCAAATTGTCTTGGGCAAACACCACTTGGATCAAACCCTTTGACTTGATTTCATTTTCATCACTACATTTTTCCCTAATAAGGGAAATTAAATCCTGTTTCCTGACTTTTCCTTGCCATTCTTCTCTCATAGTTTAATTAAGTCTGTTCCATAGCTCATTTTCTTTTTTAGGTATAAACACGCATCTGCCCAAGTACCCTTCTACTTTTAATTACCTCTTTATTTCCTAACTCTTCCTAACTTTTTATCTTCCTTTCTGTTCTTTTTTTCCTCCTCCTTTTTATTTGTCAAATAAAACTCTCTAATAAATATAAATAGAACTCTATAGAAGTTACTTTGTGTCTGATATATTAGGAATGTGTAGTATAATTGTATCAAAGAAAGGACAGCTATAAGTTATAAAGCAAATTTAGATATCATAAAGAGCCAGTGTAATTGACTTCAAAGCCTTTGTATCCAGAACTTCCCTTCAAATTTCTCCCCAAGTTGTCCAACTTTCTAATTTTCCAGTAATTACATTCATTGTTTCCTCAAAAAGAGAATCCATATTATTTTCTAGACTATGATGCATATGACACACAATTGGATGGGCAAGACATAGACCTCATTCAACAGGAGAGATATCTTGGACACATTCTATGGATAGATGACAACAGGAGGAAGACAGAAGATTGCCTTTAGGAAATTGTACAGTGTTTTTAAAGACCCCAGGGTTCTCTCTTAAATAAAGAACCATCTTCATTTTTAAACTATAATAGACTTTTGATGCTATTGTGTGGCTGTCAATCACAAAATATCAGTCTCTAAAGAATTAAAGTTGAGGGTCTTCCAAAGGGAGAGGCACATGGTGGGTGTGATTAGGTTGCATAACATCACAAATTAAAAATTGTGCCAGAGAAGTACAATGTCATCAGAGACATGCATGAATGGAAAATAAGAGAATGGTCCTATAATTTAAGGAGAACAAGGGTTAACTTGTGGTTCTTCCATGTGTTTTACCAGGTCTGCGAAATGTCAAGAACAGATTGAGTGGAGAAATACCACAAAAGAGGGATCAGAAAATGTGAGAACAAAAAAGATAAACCAGTCATATAGCAAGAACAAAGGATAAAGGAAGGACAGTTGGTGAATTCCATTGGGAGCCATGTGAAAAAGAGGGAAACAGCATATTTGGAGAATTTCTTTGCTGGGATATTTAGAGCCACACTGAATGGGCAGCTCTAAATGGGTGGCAATCTGAGTCACTGGAAAGAATACAAACATCGATGAGATCACAAACCCATCAAAATATCAAATCTTTTTTCCAAAACCCAGGATTTAAGATAAATAATGGTTTCTTATTTTTGGCCATTGTCCAATAAAAGTTTGGTCACAAAAATCCAGCACTCATATTTATTGATCCATTCATATTTATAGACATAGTCTCTTGTCCCATTTGCAGATAAAAACCTGAAATATCACCGTTAGCTTCACTTATATATGAGTTTCCTAATCTGTAAAATGAGGGAGAAGAACTATATGATTTCTAAGGTCCCTTCCAGATCTGATATTTTGTTATTCTATAATTCTATAATTCATTGAGCTGCTGTGAAGTGAAATGCCTCCTCACCAAGAAACAATATTGCAAATGGGTTAGCCCACAAAAAGCTTATTTTATTTATAATGAGGCTGAATTGCTATATAGTTGCAATAAAATATAAGGATAACATGTTAATAATTAAATGAAAGTGAGAGATTCTAATTTATTTCAAGTGCTTCAGGAAAACACAAGTGAGAAGATACAATAAAGGAAGGGGAGGAGGAAGAAAGATGATCTAGGAATATTGAAATGAACTTCTGATCCCTTTAAAGAGATTAAGAAATCAATACTACTGACATCTACCACAAAAACAAGCAAATAAATAAACAAACAGAATCCTGACTAATTTGATTGAGAACCTGTCATTTTAGTTATGAAATCAGTTGGTTTCACACTCCAGTCATAAAAGATCTTCAGGCAATGCAGCTGATCATGAATTTAGATACACCTAAAACGTTTCACTCATCTGCCTCACATACATGTGAGAAAGATGCAAGGGAGATTATGTTTAACTAGATACAGTAATAACAATGTTGTAAAGAAAAACAACTTTGAAAGACTAAAATTCTGATCAGTGTAAATATAACCCATGATTTCAGAGGGATGAAGATAAAAGTATGCTTTGTACCTTCTGCTAGATGAATGACAGTCTTAAAATGCAGAATGAGATGCATTTTGGGGCATGGCCAGTATGGAAATTTGTGTAGCTCAAATATAAGATACTTAAGGCTTTACCCCCTTAGTTAATTGGGAATGGGAACATTGGAGAGAGAAAATAAATTTGTTATTTGGAAAAAAAAGAAAAAAAGGTGGGAAGCTCTATCATCATCACTTCTCCACCCCTTCCAAGAGATGTTTGCTTTTCAAATATAAATATATCTTTTTGTTTATATCCTTTTGTATTAAAAATATAATATGACTGAACTCTGAACTAACTATATTTTTCCCCCTTTTTTGATGGAGAGAATTTTGGGGAAGAGTGTATCTAATTATAACTTAGAATGCTTGTTAGATTTTTTTTTTTTTCATTTGCTGAAACTTGCAATACAGTCCTTTATTGTGGTGGATTGTATCTGTCATGGAAGACACTCACCATTACTATAATGGATCAGGGTAAGGAATCATTTACAGAAAAATGTATGAGCTAGTAAATGAAATGAATATGCTTTTGAGGTTTTTTTTTTTTTTTGTTTTTTTTTTTTTACACTATCCTTTTTGCTCCATTTTACTACACTGTGAATATCAAGGGACTCATTTCTAGGCATTTAAATGAAGGCCAGCACAAAATCAATCTTACCTATAAACCAAGGTACTGGAGAACTTTATTTGGTTTAGCCAAAAACCCTCTCTGGACTTCTATTCAGACTATGATAATGTGTTGACACACATGTGGAACAGGCATGAAATGCTAAGACTGTTTCCAGAAGTGCTTTGGATATTGCCATCTCTTAAGAATTGGAATCATCACCTGGGTATTCTTAATGTTAAATCTGTGTTCGGCTACTGCCTGACAGTGAAATCTCAGTTTCCAAAATGCCTAGTAGGACCTCAGCCTCTGCTCGGTGCTTTCTTTCTGAATCCCATTGACAGCTGCCTGAACTTTGAAGGCCATAGTATTTTGGTCACGTAATTATATCTGGTGCCAGCACAAGGGTTTTTTCCCCCGTTTCACATTGTTATTAATTCGACAGTAAAGAGTGGAGACTGGCTGACAAAAATGGCTTGAATAAGATTTTTTTCCCTCAGATTTCATAGCCTTTGTAATCTGAGCTCCTTAAGCTTAGAACATTAACTGTTATGGCCAGAATATGACTTTATCCTACCCTGTCAGCTGGGCTCTATCTTCTTAAGAATCAGAATTATTTTTAAAAATTCACCCAGGGCTATATTGGTATACATGGAACACTCAAAGAGCAAATTAGCCAAATGCTTGCTGGCTAGGTATCTATGGCCAATATCTCTATTTTTTTACATCTCTAGTTATAATGGTGTGTGCATTATTTGTGCAACAAGGTAAAATTATTGACTTAAAGTAAGTCAACTTTTTATGTCTTTGAAGAACTATATGAATTATGGGTATTTTTTTTTCCTGAGGCAATTGGGGTTAAGTGATTTGCCCAGGGTCTCACAGCTAGGAAGTGTTAAGTGTCTGAGACTAGATTTGAACTCAGGTCCTCCCAACTTCATTCAGGGCTGGTGTTCTCTCCACTGCACCACCTAGCTGTCCCATTATGGGTACCTTTTGACACAGTTACCAGTTTTACATGATTTGGCAGTGAGATCACAAGATTGTGACACATATTCTATAATTCTTTGTAGTGAAACTATATTATTATTTTTATCACATTGCATATCAAGCATACTTTTTCCAAGTCTAACTTTAATTACAGCCCATAGGTTTTCAGTGGAATTTCAATTATAAAATTCTCAGCCCACCAAAGCATGTTAATCTCCATATTTGGTACACATTTCTGAACCTTTCATGATGTGTGGCATTGGCATAAGTCTGTATTGTTGTATCCCATTTCTACTTGGGATTTTCTGTAATTTTAGAATAATTTTATTTCTTAGTATATCAACATATTAATCTGAATTAATCATTCTCTCAAGGGAGACCAGACTTTCAAATCCATTGCATATAAAAACATCCCCAAAACTTTTTTAGGAGGTGGTGGTGGTGGATGCTTTACAGTCAAATAAAGATGTCCAAAAGACTTATTCTGATATTTTGGTATAAATTTGAATGAAAAAGTGAGTTTCATTGATAAAAATTTCCTTTGTCCAGACTTTGAGTACTCCAGTCTTTTCCTTGTCTCATTGCATCAATATCACTGACTTTTTTTACTTTATAATTTTCTTTTCTTAAAAATTTGAGCATTTACTCTTTTGTAAATTATATATATTTCTCCTCTAATCTTTCAAAGATCAATGACAATAGCTTAGCAAACACATCTACTTTTTCTTTCAGAGCAAGATATAGTCTGGTGACTTGAATTTTAAAATAATTTTCAATAGTATTTTATTTTTCCAAATACATATAAAGATAGTTTTCAATATTCATTTTTGTAAGACTTTGTATTCCAATTTTTTCTCTCTCACTCCGTAATTGCCTTCTTCCCCAAAATAGCAAATACCCTGATATTGATTAAGTATGTGCAATTATTTTAAATATAATTCCATATTTGTCATGATGTACAAGAAAAATCAGACCAAAATGGAAAAAAATACATGAGAAAGAAAGAAGTAAATAAATAAGCAAAAAGATGAAAGTACTATGCTTCAATCTACAGTCTTCATAGTTTTTTATCTTTCTGGATACAGATGGCATTCTCTATCTCAAGTCTATTTAAATTGCCTTGAATTTTTAAGGTCAATTAGGTGCTCCTCTACTATCCCCTTATTTATTTTGGTTATCCTTTCTTTGTTATTTACTTGTGTTTTGCCATTTCTACAGCATAGGTCTTTCTCTTAGACAGAAAACAGTAGAAAGGAAATAAGATAGGTGACAAGACTTAGGAATCAATTTTAGGACCTACTTTTTGTTGAAGAATTTGGAATGGTCTACAGTTCATGGCCATAGCTCTCTTTGGCTCTGCTTATTGGGGTTTGCAGAGATTGGACAGGGTTGCTTGCATCTCCATTGGATTCTTTTAAGTCTGTGAATATAATATGGCTGTAAGTGTGCTTTTTGAGTAGCTATTTATAAATATATATATATATATACATATATGTATTTTTTTTTAACAAACTGTACTATGTAGGGATATAAATATTTTACTTCTTAGCAAAAATGAAAATAGTTTTCACAGACTTTTGGCAGAGAGCAATACAACATCTCCTGCCCTTTTCATCCACAGATCTTGATGTAATAAAGTATTGATCTAGGGAACAGAACTTGTTTCAGGGCTACATTCCCTGAAAAGCATAAAACCAGATTGACCAGGGCAAATTGGTATTTGGCTCCACCTTAAACACTTTGGATTTTTATTAATGCTTTGTTGAGTGAAGCAGAGATACATCATGATAACAGAGTGAAAGACACTGAACTCTTCTCAAGTTAAAGGAGTCTTTATGGAAAAGAGTTTCTTCAGGTTGGTTGGCTGCCATCTTATTGTAATTAAGGAACACATTTTATGTGGCTTTTCTGTTGGCTTGTATATCCTATAAACTTTTAATGCCTTCAATAAAACTTCTTTGGTGAGAAACAGAGAGATCCTGTTGCTATGTTCTTTCTGGAAAAAACTTCCATGATGGTTTAGTAGCTTTAGAGAAAAACCGGAAGGTAGGAAGGTTTCAATCCAAGAAAAGGTGGCAAAAGCATTGAGGAAAAAAGGATCAAGGATGAAAACAGAGTACAAGAGAGGAAAAAGACCTTAAATTCCTGCTTAGTGACAGAACTTATTCCCTCTATATCTGAGACATCAGTGATAAAAGTTTTGAATATACAAGGAAACAATGAATATCATTTGCAAAAAGGAATAGAAAAGTTAAAGACAAATGTGAAATATTTGCTGCTTGAAATTTCCTATGGACATAGGGGATTGAAGCCAAACAAAAGTGGTGGGTTGGATCATACCAAAGAAATAGATCATATGAAGGTCAGCAAAGGCTAGGAAGGGGGTAGCTGTGTTTCTAGGAATAAAAATGGTATGAGGATCATCTATGTATAATTCATAAGCAGTGATCCTTCCCCCTTCCCAAACCCCTAACTTTATCTCTGTTCATCATATGGCAGTCATTTGTGATGTTTTTATGGAAAAGATATATAAGGGTTAAATGAAGGGGAAAGGGAATAACATACAGTATCTGCTATCTGTCAGACACTATGCTAAGTATGTTTTATGAATATTTGATCCTTGTGTGCTATTACTATCCCAATTTTATAGTTGAGGAAATGGAGGGAATTAGGAATTATGTGACTTGCACAAGGTCACACAGCTAGTAAATATTCCGAGGCAAGATTTGAACTCAGGTGTTCCTGACTCTATGGCCAGCACCGTCTCCACTGTGCCACAGGAGAAGTCATAAACAGCTCAATGTTAAATTGGAAGATGTCTCTAGTGGGATATTCCAGGGCTTTGTGCTGTTCAACACTTGTAGCAATGTTAAAGGCATAAGCTCCATGCTTGTTGTATTTGCAGATGACATAAATTTGACAGAGACAACTAACATGCTGAGTGACAGAACTGAGATTCAAAAATATCTTTATAGGCTTTGTGCTGGACTGGATCTAGTGAAAGGAAATTTGGTTTGGATGAATTTAAACGTTTACACTTGCGTTTGAAGAAAAATCAGTATAATGAGTAAAAGATGGGGACAGAGAGATGCAAGAAGTGTGGCTGGTTAAACTTTTTGGAAAAGATCTGAGGTCTTATTAGCTTACTCTAATACTTATTTCCTTTGTGAATTTGGGCAAATAATTTAATCTCTCCAGGTCTCAGTTTTTCTCTCCTGTAAAATGAGAAATTTTTGTTCAACTGAATGACCTCTGATATCCCTTACAAATGGAGATCTAGGATCCTATGATGATGGTTCTATAACTGCAAGCTTATATGCATCAATAATGTGATATACTAGCTAAAGAAGCTAAAGTAATCCTAGAATTTCTTAAGAGAATCATGGAAGTATTTATACTAGTGAGCTGGTACTCCTGCTACATTCCACCTTGCTCAGACAACATCTGAAGTATTTGCTAAGATCTGTTACTCCATATTAGGAGGGATATTGATAAATTATAATGCATACAGCTATGTGGTGCCATAGTGCACAGAACACTGGACTTAGAATAAGGAAGGCTCATCTTCCTGAATTCAAATCTGGTCTCAGACACTAACTATATGACCCCGAGCCATTCACTTAACCCTATTTGCCTCAGTTTCCTCATCGATAAAATGAGTTGGAGAAGGAAATCACCAACCTCTCCAGTATCTCTGACAAGAAAAATCCCAAATGGAGGTCACAAAGAGTCATCCACAATTGAAAATGACTGAACAATAGAGCATTACTAGGAAAGTGACTAGCATGGTCAAGAACCTTGTGCTCCAGACACAGAAGGATTAGTTGAAATAGCTGGAACTATATTTCCTGGAGAAGAAAAGGCTTTGGGGGATGCATGATAAGTGACTTTCAAGTATTTGAAGGGTTTTTTTTTTTTTCTTTTTAGAAGAAGAAGGCATAGCTTTAATCTGCTTGGCCACAGAGGATCAAACCATAAGCACTTGGTTGGAGTTGCAAAGAGACAGATTTACGCTTGGTATAATGAAACAATTCCTAATGATGACCAGAGTCCAAAAAGAATGGACTGTCCTGGGGAGGTCATGTTCCTCTGTAGTTTGAAATTTTCAGATAAAGGTTAGATCACATTGTAGGGGTAGTTAGGTTCCACAATATTAGGGTAATGGATCAGATCTGAGTTCAAATCCAACCTCAGATATTTATGTGACCTTGGACAAGTCACTTAACTATGACCCATCTCAATTTTTTTTTTTTATCTGTAAAAGGGAGATGATAATCATAGCATCTACCTCCCAAGATTATTGTGAGGATCAAATAAGATCATATTTGTAAAGCATTGTACCAGCTTTAAAACATTATATAAATGCTGTTGTTGTGATTCGGTATATCTGACTCTTTGTGACCCCATTTAGGATTTTTTTAGTAAAGATATTAGAGTGGTTTGCCATTTCCTTCTTTGATGGATCATATGGGTCAGGCAGTCAGAAGTTAAATTACTTGCCCAGGATCACACAGTTAGGAAGTGTCTAAAGCTAGATTTGAATTCAGGTCTTCCTGACACTAGACCCAATGCTCTAGCTACTGAGCCACTAGCTACTACTACTACTACTATTATTATTATTATTACAAGTCTTGCTTGGGTATAAATTATAACAGAAGACTTCTAGAGTCCTTTCCAACCATAAGATTCTATGAAGTCACATCACTTTTATGTTGCTGAGAATTATTTTTTCTATTTCAGTTTCCTTTTACCTTATCTTTGTAAATCTGGTTTATATTTTAATCTGATTTTTCCTGTGTAACAATGGTGTCAAGAGAGTGTGAATTATATAACAGTTTTAAATCCACTCCCTATGTGTAACTTCTTTTTTTAATGGGTCCTAGGGAACAGTCTGGGGAAAATATTGAAATATGATTTACCACTTCATAGATCAAAATGATAAACTGTTAACTGATGTATTTCGTTCAATCCTTTTTCAGTCATGTTTTCATTTGGGATTTTCTTGGCAAAGAAACTGGGATGGTTTGTCATTTCCTTCTCTAGCTCATTTTATAAATGATGAAACTGAGACAAATGTGGTTAAGTGACTTGCCCATAGTCACACAGCTAGAAATATCTTAAGAAAGATTTGAGCTCAGAAAGACTAGTCTTCCTGAGTCCAGATTCAGTAGTGTCCTACCAGGTGCTGATGTATAGATGGTTTCAACTTAGAGCAAAAGAATTGGAGCAAAGTTATTTGGAATCAAAGAACCTAAGTTCAAAGCCAGTTCTGTCTTTTGATACATGTATAACTGATCATTTAATCTCTCTGGAACTAAAATACATCAACTCTAAAATGGGTCAGATACTCTCTAAGTTCCATTCTAGCCCTGAATCTATGATGCTATAAAATAAATTACCTATTTTTGTTCTATAAGAAATGATGAACAGGTTATTTTGAGAAAAGCCTGGAAAAACTTAACATGAACTGATACTGAGTGAGGCAAGCAGAACCATAAAAATGTACACAGCAATAGCAAGATTGTGTGATCAACTACAAGAGACTTAGCTCTTCTCAGTAATCAGTGATCCAAGGCAATTCCAATAAACTTTTAATGGAAAATATTATCCACATTCAGCGAGGGAACTTGGAGACTGAATGTAGATTAAAGCATACTGTTTTCAGTTTTTTTGTCTTTCTCATGGTTTTGTTTTTTGTTTTTTGTTTTTGTTTTTGGTTCTGTTTTTCTCTCCCAACATAACTCATATGCAAATGAATGTGCATATATAACCTAGAAGAATAATTTTAAAAAAAATTAAAAAAGAGAAAGCATATTCCTGTCCAAGGCTGGTAGCCTTATAAGCTATCAACTTCCATGTGAATAAAACTTGCTGTTGAAGCATAAAATAATCAAGAAAAAGTGTGTATGTGTGTGTGTGTGTGTGTGTGTGTGTGTGTGTGTGTGTGTGCATACATGTGTGTGCGAGAGAGAGAGAGAGAGAAAGAGAGAGAGAGAGAGAGAGACAGACAGACAGAGAGATATAGAGACAGAGACAGAGACACAGAGAAAATGAATGCTGGAAATGAATAGAATAGAAACATTCGGGAAAATGGAATGAGTGGAATCATGGATATTACTATGTTGTTTTCTTTTAGAGGATAATAATTAAACTCTTAGAATGTAAGCTCTTCCATTAGATTGTAAACGGTATAAACATTAAACTGTAAACTGTCTTGCTTACTTGTATTTGTATTCCTAACATTTAGTACTAGTGTCCAGCATACAGTATGCGTTTAATAAACGTTTTTTCTATTATATTTATATTTATCTACTTATCTATCATCAATCTAAAGGTAGAAGAGAGAATGGAATTGTGATATTAGAGGGCTAGGGCAAACAGAAATGTCTTTAGGGTGGAGGCAGATAGCCAAGGAGAGTGAGTTTTTCTTTAGAGATATAGAAAGGGAAGTTTTCCCTTCCATGGGTAAAATCTCTGTTGAGGTGGCTTAAGCAACTGTGTTTGTGTTTCCTCCTTTGACTTGAGCTCTGGAAAGCATAATGTAGGATGGAAAATAATTTTCTTGTTTTTTCGATCTCAAATTCGATAAGCAGTGGCCTCCAGCAACACACACTCCCTTTGGTTCAGTCTTCCTTTACTTCTTAATGGGAGAAGATGCCCTTGGGAGTTCAAGTATGTGGGGAAGGGAGAGAGATTGGAATGAGAAGGTGAGAAGGAACCCTGCCTATTATCCCCTCCTACAGGAAAAAGAGTTGGCCAGGAAGGAGATGAGAATGAACAGAATATTCAATGATGAATCTGCCAGGGCTTGTTTTCCCCTGAAGAAGAAAGAGTAGGGAAAGAAGGAAACTCTTTCTAATGATCTTTATTTAAACAGTAGTGCTCCACAATTCTCCCCATCCCTTTCCCCACTTCTAGCAACACGAATGGATAACTGAGGAAAACAAGTGGCCCACTAGTGATAGCATATCATCTTTCTTTCTATTCAAAGAATTATTCAGTTGTTTCAAAATGTATGGTTCTTCCATTTGGGATTTTCTTGGTTAAAATACTAGAGTAGTTTTCAGTTTTCTTCTCCAGCTCATTTCACAGAGGGGAAGACTGAGGCAAACAGGGTTTGAGTGACTTGCTCAGAGTCACACAGCAAAGTATATAGGATATGATTTGAATTTAGGAAGATACTCTTTCAGATTCCAGGTTTAGCACTTCCTTTATTGTACCACAGTGGGACTATATTATCTGATCTCTAAAATCCTTTTCAGCCTTGAATTACATGATACTATGAGATATAGGCTGCTAATGTCAAGAATGTTGGTTTGTAAATCTGAAAGAACTGATTTAGCTCTTGTCTCTGAAACGCATTGAGTAGGTGAACCTGGTCAAGTTATATAGCTTCTTAACCAATAAATTGTAGAATAGTTGCAGATCTGTATTGATAGAGGGAATTTCCTCATCATGCATTTCTTCCACCAAGGAAATGACAAAACTGAACCAAAACCAAAATCACTTAAAAATAACCAGTTACTATATAAAGTACCCTGTTTTTATTCTGTCATCTTTGGGCATCTTATTGGGAATTCTCTGAGTCATGTAATAGAATTATCTTACACTGGGTCCTATGTGGGCCTCAGGCCTCTGCTTGGCCATTTAAGTAGAAATAAGTTCAGTAACACATTGGTGGTGCTTTTCCATATAAAGATTTCAGTTAATTTACAGGGATGGAATATGACAGCATATGAATGATGCACAGATGTCATTCCCAAATTGATATAACATTCTAAAAAATACTATCCATTTTTGGATCTCATCTAAGAGTGATGGACTATATTAGAATTATAGCCCATTCCTCAGGTGTTCCTTGGGCAGCCTGAGGGGGGAAAAAAAAGAAATTAGATTTCCCAGAATGTTCACCAAATGTAACATTTGGTGTTATGTAAAAAATGAATGTGCATATATAACCTAAAAGTATAAACTTTAAAAAAATTAAAAAGAGAAAGCATATTCATGTCGAAGGCTGATAGCCTTATACACTATCAATTTATAGCTTGTACAACTGAGGTTAGAATTTTTATAAATGCAAGTGTACAAAGCAAATTCACAAGAAAGCTCCTTATTCCAACTATTTGGTTTTATTAAATTTCATTGTCTGTTTTCAATGGAATGGATGTTGGAGGATGATGCATTACTATGGTCCTTTGACCTTTTCATAGATGAATATGTGGCAGAGTACACTGGACTTAGGAGTCCAGTTCAAATCTGATCTCAAACATTTACTAGCTGAATGACCTAGGCAAGTCATGTAACATGTACTTGCGTCAATATTTCCACCTACAAAATGAAAATAATACAAGCCCTTGCTTGTGTCCCAGGATTGCTGTGACAATCAAATGAAGTAATATTTATAAAAACACTTTGCAAATCTTAAAGCACTATATAAAAGCACTAGTGGAACCTAGATAGCACAGTGGATAGAGGACTTGTTGTGACTGTGGGCAAGTCATTTAAGCATCTGTCTCAATTTTCTCATTTGTAAAATGAGCTGAAGAGCTAAATGGCAAACAACTCTAGTATCTGCCAAGAAAATCCCAAATGGGATGATGAAGAGTTGTACATGATTGAAATGACTAAACAACAATCTTATCTGTATTTTTATTATTTCTCATCATTGGAATTAATTAAATTACTGCCAGAGTTACTGAATAATTGGGTTTTGCAGCAGAAGCAGAGTGGACAACTTCAGGGAAGTATTGGGCATTTAAAAAAAAGCCAGGTCAGATGAAACCAGTTTTTGTACCTTGGAACAGGGAAAATCAATGATCTGCCCTCCCGGGGCACTGCCAAGTGCCTGTTACATGGTGGAAATTGTCCATCTTGAACTCAAGTAGAAGAAAATGAGATGGAGGATATTCAGCAAGGGCCTGAGAGCAAGCTACAAGTTAAGTGGAGATTGTGAAGTTGTCCCTTCCTTGGCCTAGAACTTGGCTTCCATCCTGTCCTGGCTTATACCCAATCTCATAAAAGCTGAAGCTTTAAGAGGATGAAGACATACAAACATGTCACAATAGAGAGGAATAGTCGACATGGCACAGTATAGTCAAACTACTCAGAATCAGATAATATGGATTTGAAGGCCAGAACTGCCATTTAATTTCTTGGGTCATTTAATACTTGTGTCTCAGTTTATTCATCTGAAAACTGAATGGGTTACATTAGATGATGTCTGTGTTTCCTTCCAATTCTACATCTTTGAATCTGTAATCCTACATTGCCTATAATTTAAGTCAACTCTCCAAAAAGAATTACTAATCCTTTCAGAGAATTTGGAGAAGAGGTTCTTAATAAAGGGATCTTAAATTTTTTTTCTTTTGGGATTATTCAATTGTTTAACTCAATTTGACAAGCATTTATTACTTACTGAATGTTGTAGGAACTAGGAACATATAGACAAAAAAAGAAAGAATCCTGCTCTAAAACATCATTAAGCAAAAGCCAGAGAATTAGCAAGTAAAATATTAAAATTAGGTCTCACAGCAAAGAAACCTCTGCTGTTAAATATAGCTGGAGGCTGAATGAATGAAGAATAAATTGAAACCGAAAGTGGTATTAATTTTTAAGTATTTTTATTTTATTTTTCAAGTTTTTCCATTTTAATAATAAAGGAAGAAATTACAACTGTTGTTATTCAGTTATGTTTGACTCTTTGTGATTCCATTTGGGGTTTTCTTGGCAAAGGTACTGGAGAGGTTTGCTATTTCCTTTTATAGCTCCTTTTATAGATAAGAAAATTAAACAGTGTTAAATGACTTGCCCAGGATCACATAGCTACTAAATGTTTAGAAGCCAGATTTAAATTTAGGAAGATGATTCTTCCTAATTCAAGGCCTGATACTCTATCATTGTGTCGCCTAGCTGCCCATACAGCTTTTATAAGTGCATACTATTTTAAACTAGTTTAGTACTCCTTGAATTTCTTATTGCCACACTTTTAATCTGAAATATAAAATTTTAATGTGTTAAATGTATTTTACATTATTTTAAATATTTTATCCTTTTTCTTCCAATTCCAACAAAATGCCCATCCAGATACCAAATCTTGGACTCAGTCAACAGCTTCAATTGTCAAACACTACTTGCATCTTACTGGTACATAGAAAGGAAAACATTCAAGACATTTGGAACTGAAAACTTCAAAGAAAGTAGGAAGTAGCACTAGACTGGGGATAGGGTCAGCATAATGAGGGTCCTTTGAACAAGTTGTTTCTGAACCTTTCTGAGAGGGTTTCTTTATGTCATCTCCTAAAATATTTTATCCGTCCAAGTACTTCACTTTGGGAAATGTGCTGCCCAAATAATTAGTGTTCCACTACCCAAATGTCATTTAGCACAGACCTTCAAAGGTATTTTCAGGACAAGCTAAAATAACCCTCCTCATACTGGATTTATAGTGACACATTTAATGTTCACTGTGGTCACCTTTCCTATCCCCTCACCTTCACCTCTTTTAGTTATTTTTTTTTTTTTTTTTTTTTTACTGCTCTCAGAATCCCAGAGTGATGAGGGCAAAAACAGGAAGCTGGCTTCATCAAAATATTCACAACAGGGCAGAGACCATGCCATCTCTGAAATTAACTCCTCACCATCTTGAAGTCTTGAATTTTTTCAGTCTTTTTCTGTTTAATGTGATTCAATAAACTTTTACTAAGTTCTATTATATGCAAGGTAGTGAGGGTACAAAGATTTCATAGCCAATTCCTCTTTTTTATTTTCATTAAGGATTTCTCCTGGAATGTACTTTAATTTTCCCATCTGCCTAGCATATATTCTACTTATTTTTCATCTAGTTAAAAGTTTAATTTTTTTCCACTTGCGACACTTTTTTTGCCTGAGAAATTTTTACATGACCTGGGTATATAGGAATATAAAATAGGTATACAAACCCAAACATTTACTGATAATAAATATAATTTCATGACTGCCACAGTTATGTGATCCCATATGGGGTCATAACCCAACATTTAAGAAGCTTTGATCTAGTTCAAGTTTCTCCTCCTCTTTTACTAAGTCTTTGACTCCTTTGGCAACATTGATATCCATCTTTTGGGACTCATATGACACTTTTAAGTTTGAACTACATTAAAGTGCTCTTAACCCTGTGTTTATGTTGGTCAATTCTCCTAGGTCTTTTCTCCCTAGCTAGATTCTAAGGTTTTTGAGGTCTAATAACAACCTTCACAGAGTTGTTATTAGGTTAACTCATTATAGTGATAATGAATAGGGACTAGAACTCTGATGTAGTAGTAGGGGATTTATCGATGAAAAAATTTCCTCTATCAATATAGGTTATATATGCACATTCATTTTTTACATAACACCAAATGTTACATTTGGTGAACATTCTGGGAAATCTAATTTCTTTTTTTTTCCCCCTCAGGCTGCCCAAGGAACACCTGAGGAATGGGCTATAATTCTAATATAGTCCATCACTCTTAGATGAGATCCAAAAATGGATAGTATTTTTTAGAATGTTATATCAATTTGGGAATGACATCTGTGCATCATTCATATGCTGTCATATTCCATCCCTGTAAATTAACTGAAATCTTTAAATGGAAAAGCACCACCAATGTGTTACTGAACTTATTTCTACTTAAATGGCCAAGCAGAGGCCTGAGGCCCACATAGGACCCAGTGTAAGATAATTCTATTACATGACTCAGAGAATTCATTATAACTTGTAATTTCAAAGAAGTGCTTAGACTTCACTAAAGGGTTAAATAATTTGCCAGTAGGGTCAGTAACACAGTCAGGATGTTTCAGAGATGATAAGTGAACCCAAGTCTTCCTTCCTGTTTTTTTTATCCACTATGCTAAGTTGTCTCACTTGGCAAACAAAGTTCTACATAAATGTGAAATTGTTTGTTATTTTATTTGTTTTGTATTTTTTCCTTCAGGCAGCTCCTGCTTAAAACACAAACACCTACAAGGTCCTTGTGAAATACTAGTCCAGAGTGAAGATTTTACTTTTCTTTTCTTTTTAGAAAGGTTATTTAGTAGTACATTACAATGTTTTGTTTCCTATTACCTTGCAATGTCTCTTTGTAGTTTAGATAAAAAAAATCCTTGTTAAGTAAATCCATTTCTAGGCTAAGGTCCTTGATTTTTTTTCTTTTTGTCATGAATGACTTCCACGATCTGCTGAAGTCCAAGGATCTCGTCTTAGAATCATGTTTTAAGTGCCTAAAATAAAACATTTAGAATTACAGAAACCCACTTATAATTAAATACACTCATCCAAAAAAAAATTTTTTTTTAAAGTTAATGGAGCCCAAGGTTAAGTAACCTGTTCTAGATTCCTGTCCTTGTATTTTCTCATGATAGCTAAAATAGAATTGGCATCTAGAAATAATCTATCTGGAGCTCTGTTTTAGAAATGGTCTCATGAGATTTTGAAGAATCAATACTGAATGATTGTTTGTTTTTGTTTTTTTTTTTTGTCCTAAGCACATGACTAATTCCCAAGACCACATTAGAGTAGACATGAAACCCTCATAGACAGTTTTCACACACACACACACACACACACACACACGTGTCTTTGGAACAGAATTAAATTAGAGCAACCTCTCTTCCCCCTTGCTCCCTCCCAGCCAAACAACAACAACAAAAAAAGTCCCAAATGTTAAAAGCGATTTAAGAAGGGAGTCGTTTTGCAGAGATGCCTGTAAGTTTCTTTCCAAAAAACAGGCAATTAATAGAAGCCTTATCTTTGGAAGTAATCACCAAGGAAAGATTGTATATTTTCTGCACTACAAAGACCCTGCTTTTCCCCTCTTCATCCCCGACTGGAGCGTCTCAGATTGAAGAAACCTGTTGGCTTTAGTTCTTTTAAACACATACATAGAGACACACAGGCACACACACAGTCTATACATAAAACCTTTGATTTGTTAATTAAATTATTACTATCTACATTTGATATCTTGGCTAAATTGTATCCGCTGTAGAAACAAGAAAGCCTCTCACATCAAAAGGCACCTCCACCTCCATGACCTGTAATTACGAAATTTACTGCTCAGTGGAAGCTGAGGTCCATTTGCCCCACCGCCTCCGCCGTCCACGGGCTGACTGCCTCGGTTCTACTCCGGGCAGATGGCAAACCTTTCAGCTTCGGTGGTGCTGGAGGAAAGCTGGGAAGCCACTTTCTGGGAGCCACTTAGGGAGCTATCTCGCTGAAGAGATAAAGGCGATAGCGGAAGGGCCGGGAGGATAGGCGGGACACACCTCTCTGGTGGTAGCCCTAGCTTCTTGGCTGCTCAGTCAAATTGAGTCCTATTGAAGATCTTAGTTTAAAAAGGCCAAGGTTTCCCACTGCACTCAGGGCCATCTCCAGTTGTCTTGATCTGTATCTTGGCACTGGACCCCGATGGCTCTGGAGAGGAAAGGTAGGTAACTTTGCACAACCCTCTCTTCACTTAAGTCCAATTCATGGTCCTCTTTGAAAAGGAAGGACAAAGAGCTATCCGGCTGCGGCTACCCAAAGTCTCTCTTGTTAGGGCTTAGGCCACCTATTGCTACTGGCACTTTTGCATTTAGGAGCCTTAGGACTCCTTAAGTCAGCAACCCAGGTGAATGTCTAGATGAAAAATGTCCCTTTTTAATGAGAAAAGTTGAAAGCGGGAAAGTCTTCGAAGGGATGTTACCTATTTGGTCTCTCAGAGACCTGTCCTTTTCACTCTTTTCCTGTTTTGTAAGGGGCAGAATGAGCATGAATAGACAGATTCCTAGGTTAATTAGTTCAGTCTTGCTGTTTTGGGTCATTTCAGTCTCCTTGGAACTTAGACATTCGCAAAGAATGTTTATGAGTTCAGAGATTTACATTGAGAAGAAATATTAGAAACCATCTTGTCCACACCTCACCCCACAACCCCACTTTTTTTGTTTTGTTTTTTTACACATAAGGGAATTGAAGTCTAGAAAGAATAAGTAACTTTTTCAAGGTCACAGAAGTAGTAGTAAGTGATGGAGTCAGGCTCAGATCCCCAAAGTCCAAAACCAATGTTCTTGGTCTGGGCTGTGTTGACTCTGATCCTTGCCTGAAGACCAGAGTTAAAGAAACAGCTTTCAGAACATTTTATATAGAAGAGTATTGAAAATATCACAAGTATAGGAGAAGCTAAACCAACTGGTTCAAAAGTATGAATTTCAATTAAATTGGATTTGGGCATCAATGAAGGATTGAATAACTGTTTTGTCCAACTCTCTCTTACTCCTTTTACTCCTTATGACTCCCCCTCTCTCCACATATACATTGAATTAATTGATTTTGCTGGGATGTCTGAGGTAGATGCCTCAGAAGAAGTCTATACGTTGATCTCTAAAGTAGGGGTTCTCAAACTTTCCTGTAGTATGGACCATTGTGGCACTCCATTGAAGACCACTAGATCTTCCCAGAATAATGTTGCATTAAAACAAAAAAAAAAAAATAAAGAAATGCTAAATTTCAGTTGGCGGTCAGAGATCTATCTATGAGGTTCTATGGATTCCAGGTTAAGAACATCTCTTTTAAAAGAATGTTCATTCTTTGATAAAGAAAGTGGGGTGGGGAAACAGAGGGAGTGACTGTGGGACTTTTTGTTAATGAATGGAATCTCACTGTGAGATAACACAAATGATCACTAAGCTGGTCCCAGGGGCATTAAGCATCAGACAAAAATGATCATCAGACAAGATCCTCCTTTTTGTGTCTCTTTCAAAAGTGCCCAACTATATTCCATCAAAGGGTCCTCATCTGTCTGCCTGAGCTTTCCTTGAAGTCAGAATCTTTGATTATGCTGGACCAAGACAGGCTTCCTCTGTATATTGACCTCTGAATGAGCTTCATGACAACTCCAGGAGGGATTTCACCAGCCAGGAACTTAAAGGCATGAACAAGTTCTGTGACAAGGGCTTATTGTGTGAGCTCTCCACTTAAAGAAAACCCCTTCAGAACATCCCCTCCCTACTTGCCACTGCTTGTGCCTGGAAGCCAAATAAGGCTCAATATTAAAGGAGGAGAGGGAGGAGCTACAGCAATCAACCAGAAGAAAGAGAAATCAAAGGCAGAAGCTTAGGAATGGCTTCTGGCAAGGCTCTTTCAGGGACTAGTGATATAATAATACCTAGCATTTATAATTAATTTATAATGTTATAATAGCTGGTGTTACCATGCAGTTTATTTTAGAGCAAAGCTATATAATTTGGCTCAAAAGATTAAGATAATTAAAATAGTTCATTATAGAACATGAAAATATGTTTTCCCTTTCTCTAAAACTGTAAAATGTTTTGTTTTGTTTTGTTTTCTTCCAAAAAGACTCCTGAAAGACTCTCTCATCCTGCTCTCTTCCTGGGAGATAACTTTGACCACTTTCAAGCTTCTGCATTGGAAGTTTGCTTTTGTTACTAACAGTAAAGTAGATTTATTGTGGCAGTAGTTCTTTCCTGGTTTATTTAATAATACTAATGATGAAAGCTGATATTTAATGTTACCAAATACTTTTTATTTTAGAGTTTTAATGTTTTCAAAATATTTTTTCTGTATCAGTTCCTTTTTATTGGATTGTTTAGGTATGATAGCCCCCATTTTATTGATGACAATAGTTAGGTCCAGAAAGGTTAAGTGGCTTTCCCATAGTCATTCATCAGTAAATGTGAAAAGTAGAAGTAAAATCCAGGTCTTCCCTGACACCAAGTCTAGCATTCCTATCACACTGTTTAACTATATGAATGAAAATATTGTTGGCCCTGTGGCTACATGTTATTTATTCTGGCTAGTTCATAAAATGAAACCCTGGATGTAGTCAGCAAAGGCAGAAAGGTAAGAATACTTCTGCAAGAGAAAAGGAAAAAAAAAATCAAACCTAGAATGACTGGATTTACTAAATATTTATTAAGTACTTATTTATGAAGGCATTATGACACATTAAGGAAAACATGAGCTCAAATCTTGCCTCTTACACATCATTTAACTTATCAGTGCCCCAGGCAAATCTCTAAGACTTATAAATTTCACCTAAATTGCCAAACTGCATTTGTAGGAGTTTGCACTTGGAGAGTTCCCTGCCATGATGAAATCACAGGTGTGGAATAGACAAGACCAGGCATCTATTATATGCAAAGCATTTGCTAGGTTAGGTGGTGCTGAGAACAGGCTGCAGAGTGAGATAAGGCATGATGATTATGCTCATAAAGAGTTCATAATATAGTTGAGATATTTGAAGCCACAGTAACAAAAAGTCCAATTGTTTGACTGGAAGATAAATGTTTCTTTTTCAGTATGAAGAAAGGCCAGAGAGAACATGTTGGAGAAATGAAGATTAAGCCTGAACATATGAAGTTTCTTTATTAGCTCCAAAAATTTACCTGTCTATTTCTAGTTAAGTATTCAATGCATCATCTTTTCATTAATTGAAAGTCTTCCTATGACTTGGTGGAATGTGGTTAATGCTTCCTTCAAACACAAAAATTGCAAAAGATATATCTGGTGTGTTTTTCATAATGAAGCTTTTGTGTGCTCTGGCTCCAGATGTTGACTAATTGACCACGCCTATTCTGAGAGTTAATATAAATATTATAATTCTGTTTGTCTAAAGCCTGCCAATGTTTCATTACACACCCTCATCAACATTTCAGTATTAACATGGCAGACAGGCTTTGCTTTGTTTATGGATGTTGGATGAAATCAAGAGTATGGGGGAAACCTGAGGTGAGATTCCCTGAATCTCAGTATCCAAGAACTGTCATTTCCAATGGAGTGTTTCAGAGAAAATATCATTGAAAGAGGCTAGAATCAAATGAATCCTTTCCCCTCCCCACTTCTTCTGAAAATACCACTCTGCCCCAATTAACATATATAGAAAACAGTGATTTAAGGTAAGAGAGATACTCTATGGAAGATAATCAGAAGTCCCCGAATTTCAGTCTTCAGCTCTGTATCCACCATAATGATATCATTTGTTGGGATTTTTTTTTTTTTTTTTTTTTTTTTTTTTTTTTTTTGGTATTGAAATTGGAGATGTTAGAAGACTGCCTAGATTAACCAAGTTTTACAAACTTATTTTATAGGTCAGGAAGATAAAAAGAAATTAATTTACTTTCTTGAGATCACATGACTAGTAGGTGGCAGAGATCTCAAACCTGAGTCCTACAATTTCAAATATAGCTCTATTGTTTTAAACAAAATTTTTTATTGAAGCTTTTTATTTTCAAAACATATACAAGGATAATTTTTCACCATTGACCCTTGCAAAAACTTGCAAAACCAATTTCTCCCCCTTCTCCTATCCCCTCTCCTAGATGGCAAGTAATCCACTATATGTTAAACATGGTAAAAATATATGTAAATCTATGTAGGCATATGCATTTATATAATTATCTTGTTGCATAAGAAGAATCAGATCAAAAAGGAAAAAAATTAGAAAGAAAATAAAATTCAAGTGAACAACAAAAGAGGTGAAGATGTATAGCTCTATTTTCTAAGGAAAGTGATTTATATGAGGGAGGCATTGTTTTTAGATGAAATGCTACAATACAATAATCCCCCATTTCCTTTTACTTTCTTCCCTCAGTGATATGAGGGATTGATTATCATTTAATCATTGTAGGCTTGTATAGAAAATGATGAGACAGAATAGGAACAGTTTCTAGCTAATCTTGAATCTGCAGCTTTCCAGTGGCCTCATTAAGAAGTCATTTGATGGATGCTTTAGGTCCTTATTTACCCTGTCACTCAGCAGTAGAGACTGGAAAATGTGACAACTCATTATTGTTTGCAAATTCTATGAAGCAATGATTAAAAAAAAAAAAAAAACCAAACAAACAAACATCTGAAACCTGTTTAGTTGGTGGCTGAACTCAAGGACTGACATGACAAATGGAGATGTATACAGATGGCATGGGATCAGTCTGTGATTGATCTTATAACAATCATCTGGCTTTACCAGTCTTTACCATGGACTTTAATGAGGTGGCTTGAATGTTCTAATAAAAAATGGCAGTGGAATGCTTCCAGATGTCTCTCAGCCAAGCCAAAGAAGGCTTAGAGGTTCTAACCTGAAGATTGACTATATACAGCTAACTACACCTCCCAGAATCACTCTTCCACTTCAGTTTCCAGGGAGGTCAACAAAAATCTCACTTGCCTATTTTGACAAATCCTTTCAAATCATATCAATTTCCTAAAGAGAGAATGGGGTGGGAGGGAGTGTTGCTTGCTGCTTTGTAAAGTCTGCCTGCCTTTATTCTCAGAGTCCTAAAGAACACAATTAGCTACTTTGATAAGAAATCCTCAGCAAGAACTTTTACTGCTCCCATTGTAAGTGATCAGATAATACAAGCTTCTTTTCCTTAATAGTAAAATAGAGCAAATAGTTCATTGAGGTGCATGTATGAGAAGGGATAAAGAAAGTTGCCTAGAATAGGCATAATGTCAAACCCTAGAAAGGTTCAAAGGGGAGAGAGGATGAATAAAGGTAGGCACAGATTGCCATTAGAAATTATTTCATGTTAAGCCTCCAGCAATGATCAATTGTCAAGCCTCAGGGTAAGCCTTCCCTAGACTATCTCTCTGGTTTTCAGAAACTAAGCTTGGAAATATCTAAGGCCCTGGAGCTTTTCTTTCCTTGGCACCAAGAAACCTCTTCACTTGGCCATTTTCTGTCCTATCAAAAGTAGCTTCCCTTTTCTTCACTTCCTACCTTTTGTTCAGAAAACTCTAATCACTGAATCTGGAAAGGGTGAATCAATGCCTGCATGAATATATATTAAAACATTAGTGAATGCATATTAGAATAGGGGCTTCTGTATTGTTTCATTTACCACTTTTGTGACTTTTTAGATCATAGCTTTTATGTCTGGTCAGGATTTCTCTACATGTTATTAACCTTATTATCTTCGAGTCAAAGTACAAATATCTATTAGGTGCCAGGCACTGTGTGTTAAATTCTGGGATTATAAAGAAGGGCAAAAACAGTCCCTGCTCTCAAGAAACTGATCATCTAATGGGTAAAGGAAGAGGACAACAAGCCAACAGTTATGTGTAAATAAGATATTTAAGAATAAATTGGAAATAACCTCAGAGGGAGTGCTTTCCCCCACATAAAAGTGATAGGGAAAAGCTTCCTTCAGACGGTAGGATTATGAAATATAAAGAAAGCCAGGGAATCCAGGGGGTAGAGGTGAGGAGGGAATAAATTTCATATATTGGGAATAGCCAGTAAAAATGCACTGTTGGATGAGATGATTCAGGCCAATTCCAATAGACATGTGATGGAGAGAGCCATCTGTATCCAGAGAAAGTACTATGGAGACTGAATGTAGATCACAACATAGTATTTTAATCTTTTGTTGTTATTTGCCTGCTTGTTTTTTTCTTTCTCATTTTTCTTTTGATTTGATTTTTCTTGTACAGCATGATAAATGTGGAAATATATTTAAAAGTACTGAACATGTTTAGCCTATATTGATTACTTGCTGTCTATGAGAGGAAAAGGGGAGGGGAGGGTTTTGCAAGAGTGAATGTTGAAAACTATCCTTGTATGTATGTTGAAAAATAAAATGTTATTACTATAAAAACAAAAATAATAAATTAAAAATAACAAAAATACACTGTTGGGGGATGGAATGTTTTATGAGAGGAATAGTAAGGAGATCTGTGTTCTTTGGTTATTAGAATACATGAAAGGGAGTATACTATAGGAAGACTGAAAAGGTTTCCATGTTATGGAAGGGTTTTAAAAAATCTTTATAGCTGATCCAATTGAGGGATACAGTTGAGTAAATTGAGTAGGGAATGATAAGTTCAAATATGTACTTAAGGAAGATCATTTTGACAGCTGAGAAGAGGATGGACTGGAGCTAGAAGAAAATTGAGTCAGGGAGACCAATTATTAAGCTATTGCAAAAATCTAGAGGTCTGCTTCAATGAGGAGGCAGTGTCTGAAAGAAGGGGGAGCCTAAGGAGACAAGTTCCACAGAGGCAATTGCCTGCATTTTGTATTTCTATCCTAAGTACTTGGACACAGGACTTGACATGTAGTAAATGCTTCATAAATATTTTTCATGCATTTATACCTTTGTTATTCCTTCCAATTAATATAAGAACCTAATGAGTAAAATCAGCCTGACATTGCAATTAACCAAACAAGGGAAGTAGAAAAAGGACCTTTCCTGGAAAGGTTGGAGCCAAAGTCCCTCTTTGTTTTTTTGTCACATATTCCCTTTCACAAAAAAGAGACAAATGCTGACAGGAAGAATGAGCTGTTAACTTCAAAAGTGAGAGGTCTAGTGTGATATCCTGACTGACACTTATTTACTATCTGTAAATCACCTACTCTTTCTCTGTTTCAGATTCCTCATCTATAAAATGAGCTGGCTGGAAGGACCCTATGAGGCCACGATCCCTTGTTTGGAAGAAGCAAAAGTATTATGGCCCCTGAATTCTTGGGTGAGATCTCTAGGAGGAAGTCAATGTAATTCCTTCTTTCTAGCACTCTTAAATCTTTAGCACTAACACTCCACAAGGTAAACCATCCGTATTGTTGTAGTAAATTTAGTTCTTCCTTTGGGGCAAATTGAAAGAAAAGGTTGCCAAATATTTCTAAGAGGGCTAATACAGGGTTAAATGAAAACTGGGAAGTCCCTCCATCTACCATATGGTTCTACTTAAACCACTAGATTCAAGCTGGCTCTGCTGACTGGGACTGAGGATAGGGAAGGGAGCTGGTACCCATGTGTCAGGCTCTGACTACTATACTGCTTTAGCAAATCTCTATCCATGGCAGGGGTGAGAGGTGTTGCTAATGCATTTTAAAAAAAGTTTTATTGATGACTTTTATTGCTTATACTACTTCTATTTCTGATATGTTACCTTTCCCCTCTTCATATAATCCTGTGTAATCCACTCAAAAATAGTTAAGAAAAACCTATGAACACAGTGACCAAATGACTACCTATCAAAGATGGAAGTTGTTCATTGCATTTAATCATAGATTAGCTGCCTTGGAGTATTGTTTTTATTTACATTATTGTCACTATGTAACAATGTATATTGTTTTTTAAAATTCTGCTTTCTTAGTTCTATATCAGTTCGTGCAAGTTTGTCTTGTTCTTAGTTCCTCATAATTACTATTTTACCTTTCTTACTCAAATTTATTGAGTCATTATCTTGTTGATGAGTATCTACTTTTATACAATCAATTTTATTTAATTTGCATAAATATTTACTAAAGACATAGGGAATGGGATACTGGACCTAGAGTCAGGATGACCCAAGTTCAAATCCAGCTTTAGACACTTACAGTTGTGTGAGCCTGGGAAAATTATTTAACCTCAGTTTCCTCATCTGTAAAATGAGCAGGAGAAAAACATGGCAAACTACTCGGATAACTTTGCCAAGAAAATTCCAAATGCAGTCACGAATAGTTAACACACGATTGAAAAATGTCTGAATAATAGAGCCTGCAGCAGAGTAAGTTTGAGCATAATAATGATTTCTGTCTTCCAGTATTGAAGGAGTTTTATAGAGGAGAGAGATGGGTCTGTCTTTCCCCTTTTCCCCACCTGCACCCTTGTCAGAGCAGAAGTAGGAACTATGGGAAGAAGTAGCAAAAAAGTATGTTTATTCCAACTAGCCTAAAATGGTATGTGTTTACTCTGAAGGAAGAAAATTTCCTCTCATCAGAAGTGTTCCAACAGAAGCTAGGTGGTCATTTGTTCACTTGATTGTATAGGTAATTGTTTTCAGGATAAGAATTGGTCAAGATGGCCACTGAGATCTCTTCTAACTGAAATTTTGTGATTCTGTGAAATTATACACACTCTTTAAGACTCAGCTGAATCCCATCTCTTCCATGCAAATTTCCCTAATTTGATCCCACAGTTTTTTTTTTACTCTTCAGATTTTTCAAATAATTTTGTTTTTCTTTATTGTTGATATCACAGTTTATATTAGTTATTTGTATAGGTGCAATAGCATCCTGTTAGATTGAGGGGACCATGAAGATATGGATTATGTCCTATTTATTTTTAAATCTCTCCCCTTTCCCCCCATTTTACAGAGCTTATAAAGAATACAATAAATGTTGGCACACTGAAGCAAAAAACTACTCCTAAAGTTTAATGTGTTACCCCTCTCAGAAAATTATCTTTTTAAATACTAACAAAGCATATTTAGCTTAGATCTAAACACTGAAGCTCTATTGATGGAATGTTTTGTGCTGATGAGAGAAGGAATTTGAAGAGGAGGGAAATTTTTTTAAAATCCTGTTTTTTCCTCAATTACATCATAAAAAATCATTTTAAACATTCATATTTAAAAATAATTTTTGAGTTCTAGATTTCCTCACTTCCTCCCTTTCCTCCTCCCTCCTTGAGACAGCAAGCACTTTGATATAGATAAAACATTTCCATATTACCATATTACAAGAGACACAGTAAAAGAGAGAGAGAGAGAGAGAGAGAGAGAGAGAGAGAGAGAGAGAGAGAGAGAGAGAGAGAGAGAGAGAGAGAAAGAGAGAGAGAGAGAGAGAGAGAGAGAGAGAGAGAGAGAGAGAGAGAGAGAGAGAGAGAGAGAAAACAAGAAAAATAAAGAAAATAAAAAGTATGCTTTTATCTGAATTCAGATTCCATCAGTCCATTTAGGACTGAATTCAAGAGGGACTTCTTGATGTTCCTGAAATTATTTGCCTGGCAATAAGCATCATGTTGTACAGATATTCAAAACAATCTCAGACTATGATGACTCTTCTGAATATGGAAGATATATGATTCTAGTAATAATGATAGTTACTATTTATATAATGTTTTATATTTTACAAAACACTTCACATACATGGTCTCTGTTACCTGTGGTCTCAAGAGGGCTGCCCTAAGGAATTCTGGGTTTAGATGGCCCAGTATTCAATTGTGGGAGCTTCCTTTCAACCGAAATGGATATGTTTCTCCCTGACTTATTAAGGCTTTAACCTAGATTCTTCCAGAAAAATCTCTGAAATAAAGTTTAAATATAGTTTATGTCTAGTGTCTTTCTGTAAAAAGTAGTAGTACCTCCCACAAAGGCACCATATTGGTACAGAATACCTTTTTATTTTATTTGACAAAGGAAATTTGTAAAATGAAAAAGACTCAAAGGTGTGCACGAATACAGATAAGAAGCTAAAACATCCAAATGTCATATTATACTCATTATATTTCTCCTGGAACATAAAAACTGTTCAACAGATATTTAATATTTCCTTTGAACATCTACTGTTTTAACAATTCACAGAAATATTATGGAGAGCTGGCAAGACCTAGATCTCTGGGCTCTTGATTCTGGGTAAGGTCATCTACTCCTCTGAGATACTTTTTGAGGAAATTATCTTCCTTTGAGAAACTGGCATTGAATTCTAGAACTCAGAAATTCTCAGTCTTAGGATTACCCATGAGGAAATCCCAAGGAGGGACATGACCATTTTTTTTTTCAGGATTGTCAGTCACTGGTCTATCTATATTCAGAAAAGGAGGTAGAAAAACTGAAGAAATCAAGATAGAATTCCAAGTCAAAGAATCTCCCTTCTTGCTCTCATGGGCAACCATGTCTCCCACTACCATGTTGTCATTGCTGTTTGCCCTTCATTCTTGGAGAGGACCTTGACATCAGGTTGGTGATGCCATTACATGCAAGTGAACTGGATTTCTTCGCCTACAAGTTACTATTGTTGATGTGGCAGGAGGAGAGAGTTCTCCTCTCCTTTCTGGAAATACAAGGGAAAAAAGGTGTGAGAAAAAATGACCTAAAATGGATTGAAACCATTTTCACAGCCCACTCTTATGGACTATGGATGGGTTTCTCTGAGAAGTAACCAATTCTATGCAATCCAATTCACTGAGGACCAATCTGCAGTGCCTCATGTTTTCCTAGCAAGGCACTAATGCACTAATCCATGGGAGATATTCACCTTTTAGCAAATATCCATACTCTAATTTCATAGAATGATTTCAGGGGATATATCCATTAAATAGAGTACTTATTCTCTTGATGCCCCCCTGCTGTGTCTCATTTAATTTGGTTCTCACAAGAAGAGACTAGAGTTAGTTCATAGCAAGAAATGTCTTTTTTTCTATCTGTCTCCAGCTGAAAGATGCTCAACTATGTGGGGAATAAAGGAGAGCAGGGGATGAAGAACTAGTCATAACGAATATTAATAACTCCTATTCATCCAACTCTTTAAGGTTTATAATGTATTTTATATACATTATCTCATTTGATCTTCATAGCAACTTGAAGTGGATATATATATATATATATATATATATATATATTATTATTACTGTCTTACAGATAACAAAAAAACTGAGACTAATAGAAGATAAATTGGAAAGGTAAGTCAAAATAGCAAAAGCTTCAACCTGATAAAACTCCTTTAAGGATTCCTCTTCACTTCTATCCATATTTCCAAGTTTTTGCCTTTACATATATGTCCAATGACAACTGATGTTTTGAGCTTGAAAGATGGCCACCCTTTTTCTGACTAATACCCTCCTTCTTCCTGATATGTAAGGAAAACTACAATATTTCTTTTTTATGGTGGGTTAGGTGAATTTAAAAAAAAACTACAATTTTTATTTTTAAAAATTAATTAAAGCTTTTTATTTTCAGAATATATACATGGATAATTTTCAAAATTCACCCTTACAAAACCTTATGTTATATTTTTTCTCTCCTTTCTCCCCTTCCTTTCCTAGATGGCAAGTCTTCCAATTTGTTAAACATGTACATTCTTCTATACTTATTTCTTTCTTTTATTTTATTTTTTTCTTTTTTTTTTTTCTTTCTTTCTTTCTTTCTTTTTTTTTTTTTTTTTTTTTTGAGGCTAGGTTTAAGTGACTTGCCCAGGGTCACACAGCTAGGAAGTGTTAAGTGTCTGAGAATAGATTTGAACTCAGGTCCTCCTGAATTCAAGGTTGGTGCTCTATCCACTGCGCCACCTAGCTGCCCCTTCTATATTTATTTCTACAAATATGCTGCACAAGAAAAATCAGATCAAAAAGGAAAAAAAAAGAGAAAGAAAACAAAATGCAAGCAAACAACAACAAAAAAGAGTGAAAATATTATATTGTGGTCCATGTTCAGTATCCACTGTCCTCTCTCTGGGTGCAGATGGCTTTTTTCATAACAAGATCATTGGAACTGGTTTGAATCATCTCATTGTTGAAAAGAGTCACATCTGTCAGAATTGATCATGGTATAATCTTCTTGTTGCTGTGTGCAATAATCTTCTGGTTCTACTTATTTCACTTAGCATCAGTTCATGTAAGTCTCTCCAGGATTCTCCGAAATCATCCTCAATCATTTCTTATAGAACAATAATATTCCACAACACTCATATATCATAACTTATTCAGCTATTCTCCAACTGATGGTTTCTACTCAGTTTCCCAGTTTCCAATTTCTTGCCACTATAAAAAGGGCTGCCACAAATATTTTTTTGCACATATGGGTCTCTTTCCCTGCCTTATGGTCTCTTTAGGATACAAGCCCAATAGAAACACTGGATCAAAGGGTATGCACAATTTGATAGCCCTGTAGGCATAAAAATACAAGAATTCTACAGTAAAATGTAAGTGGAGGTAGGTAATAAGTCCCAATTACTTTAGAACTTCCTAAAATGGGTCTAGACTGGACATATTATTTTGTTTTTGACTGTATCTGTTGAATAAAAATAAATGTTTAATAAAACTACTGATAGTGGAGGTCAGAGCAATTATTAGTGTCAACATAGGTAAACATTCTCTCCCCTGATTGTAGCCCTCTTTCCTCCCTCCACCAAGGCATCCCTGCACTTAGACTCCTTCTCTTTGCAAATAGTTTCTGTTTAGCTTTCAGCTTTCAAGAAGTAAGCACATAAAACATCAGCCACTGGCCAGATTTAGCAGGGTAAATATTAACTAGATATTGACCCCTGGCTTTCACATCTGGTGAGTAATATTTTAAACACTCGAGTTCTGTCTAGATTCGAAAGTCTATATTAACTTTTGGAAGATTATAGGACAGAAGTGGAATTGTGTGTATGTATGTGTATGTGCACATATGCATGTACATGTGCACACATTTGTGTACAAAGTACTTGGGTGTAATATTTTGTGAATTATCAGGGTTTTCACATACTCCATTGGATTTACTGGTCCAGATTCCATAAGTTAAAATGGAGAAATAGGACAGGAGACAAAGTGAAGGGTATTTGGGAGTTTATTTTGGAAATGGCTAAACTTCTGTATGACTCAGTTAATCTGGTCTGTACAACTTACACATCAAAAATGTGTAATGTGGAATGGCTTTTCATCTTGCAGAGTTGGCAGTGGCTCTAAAGGCTTATGCCCTGCAGAGTTCCTGTTCCACCTTCAAATCAAGATAGCCTATTGTGGCCAGGCAGTGTCATATGGGGAGGTGCCAGGTCCCTCCAAGTGACATGTTTTATGACTTGCCAGGTAGGTTAATTTTTTTAAAAGATTAGACCCCTTTGATTGGCTTATAATAATAATAATAAGCCAGGATTTTTATAAGGGCTTTAGGATGTGCAAAGTACTTTATATGTGTTATGTCAATTGATCTTCACAACTACCTAACAGGGTAGTTACTTTTATTTTTATATCCATTATATAGATAGTAAAGTTGTTGAATTCAGAACTTTAGAGACTTGTCAAGGACCACACAGCTAGTAAGCCTCTGAGGCAGTATTTGAATTCAGGTCTTCCAGTTTTCAAGTCTGATGTTCTATTCCTGAAGCTGTCTAAGTTACTTCTAATGAAATCACTCACAAAAAACTTATCAAAGGGATGATCACTAGTATTTATAAAGCACTTTAAGTTTATAAAGCAATTTACCTATGTTAACATTGATTTCCACAACAAACCCATGAAGTAAGGGCTGATACTGGGACAGCTAGGTGGCACAGTGGATAGAGTACCAGATCTGGAGTTAGGAGGACCTAGGTTTAAATCTGGTCTCAGACATTTATTAACTGTGTGATCCTGGGCAAATCACTTAACCCTTTTTGCCTCAGTTTCCTCATCTGTAAAATGAGTTAGGGAAGAAAACATCAAACTGCTCCAGGATTTTTGCCAAGAAAATCCCAAATAGAATCACCAAGAGTTGAAGTGACAGAAACTATTATTATCCCTATTTTGTAGATGAGGAAATTGAAATAAAGAGAGATTAGATAACTTGTGCAGAATCTCTTAGTTAGTATCTGAGGTAAGAATAGAATACAGGACTCCCTGATTCCAAGTCTTAACTCCCAATATGATACCTTCTCTTTATCACAAAATGATTGCATAGGAATATTTACATGTCTTTGCATTCTTGATAGTGAGATTTTAGCCCTCTTTCTGTTATCTATCTCCATCTATCTATCTATCTCTAACTTATCTATCTGCCTCTATCTTATCCTATCTATCTATTTTTACAAATATATCTTGAATTGACCTCTAACCTTATCCACTTCACCTCTTCACTTAGAAAAGAATAGATATCTTTTGAAAATTTTCAAGATATTGCAAGAGGTAATGGAGACTTAAGATTCTTTAAGATCAATTTCTATAGAAGGTGAATGTCAAGTTCAGATATTTGAAGAAAACTTCACTCCTAACTTTTCTACCACAAACTAGTTAATTGACAAAATCTGGTTGGCAATAAGATATAAATTTATTTTCTCTATTACTGCGCACCTATTTTTATTTTATAATTCTGTTTTTTTTATTTTTTATTTTCTTTTTTATTGTGAATTTAACAACTATCAAACACAAACAAATATACAAAGAAGAATGATAATTATATTAAAAACTATAAAAATTACATAAGAAAGCAAACTATTACATACAATTTTATTATATATAATTTTATATATTATATTATTAAATCATATTACAATATACAATACAATACATAATATATACAGCATGGATATCTTATATACAATTTTTAAAGCTGCATTAAATTTAACAAGATAATAATATTACTTTTTTTCTTTGTTTACTTTTGGGTTTTCTTTCATGTTTAAAAATATCTTATTAATGTTTTCTCTCTCTACTCTTTTTTTCTCCTCCTGTTCCTTATTACATTAATCTGTCTGGGGGAGGGCTGGAAACTGACTCCTTTCCACTCTGCATAGGATGATAAGCTTATGGAAGAGACCTTAAAGTACATCTATTCCACTCCCCTAAATCCTCCATTTACAGATGAGAAGACTTGAGATTAGCATAATAAAATAACTTGCCTATATGATGTCAGCAGCACAGCTGGTATTAAAATCTATGTTCTCTGAGTTCAAATCAAGGCTTCCTTCCACATTTCCACTGTACCATGCAGTTAGTTTATGGGGAAGCCTTTGTTCTCTGAGAAAAGGGACTTTTCTGAATGAAGTCTGATCCTTATCCCTGAGTGGAAATGACTAAATATTCTATACAAGGAATTGACAAGTGGCTATATATTTGGCTGTCCCTAGATCTTTTCTCTTCTGATATGGAACTAGGGAAAATCTCAAATCAAGGCAGAGGGATTTTCTTTTCTGACTTCCAAAGTTCTGGAGCCAGGCCTAGGCTGAGGAATTATGAATCACAAGATGAAATGTGGCATCTAAGTCATAGGGTCCAGATTCTTGGATCTAGAAGAAGGATGCCAGAGAGGAAAAGGAAGGAAATAAGCATTTATTAGGCACTGACTCTATGTCAGACACTACTAAATGCTCTACAAATATTTCATTTGATCCCCATACTATTATCATCTCTATTTTATAGCTTGAGGAAACTGGAAGCAGACGGACTTGCTTAGGGTCATATAGTTAGTAAGTGAAGTTGGGATTTGAATTGTAGTCTTCCAGACTCCAAGTCTGATGCTCTATTCTTGAAGCTGCATAAGCCTTCTCTAAGAAAGTCACACACAAAAAGCTGCTTATCAGAGGAATAGCATTTATATTGAACTTTAAAAATTTATAAAGCAATTTATATATGTTAACTCATTTGATTTCCATTCTATCCACTGGAGTCAGGAAGACCTGAATTCAGATTTGACTTTAAACAATTACTTAATTATTTGAGCAAGCCACCTGACTTCTCTCTTCCTTAGTTTCCTCAACTAAATAGGATAATAATAGCATCTCCCCCCAGGGTTATTGTGAAGAGCAAATGAATATTATATAAATGCTAGCTAATATTATTATTAATGTACTTTATATTCTATTATTGTATACTTGTGTATACTCTATGTTCTAGACAAGTTGAATGAACTTTTATTTGCAGAACATATTTCATGTTTTCCTACTTTAATGTGTCAGACAATGTTAGCTTTATGGAGATTCTCACAATCATAAAATAAAGGCAGAACAGATCTGTGGTTCCATCTTTTTGGAGGCCTTCAAGTGGAAAGTGGACTATTATTTATCACTTATATTTTAATGGAAATTCTTTCAAGTATGGGTTAGACTAGGTTGCCCATCCCTTCCAGCTCTCAGATTCTAAGAGTCTGTAAATAGAATATAAGTGGGATGAAGGGAGGACTTAGCAGCTGGGATGGGGGCAGTGAGGGAGAGGAGGAGAACCAGGAATACTCATTCTGAAGAGAAGTAAGCTCTGGGATTTAGGGACAACTATGAAACTCAATCCTCCTCTAAAATTATCTATATCTCTAAGGGTTTGAGTTGCTGTAATAACATAGGCAATGTTTAATTTAGACAACCCCTATGATAACATTGGAACCTCTTGAATTAATTTTACATTGATGTGTTATTTCAAGTAATCACTTTAGCTGAACATTTGTAAAGCCCTTTATCTTTCAAAATCACTTTTCAATCACTAATGTACAATATGTATATATACAAATATATGTGTGTATTTGTGTATACTTGTACATGTATATCTTGTTTCCCCTGAAAGACTGTAATCTCCTTGAGGGCAGATGCTCTTTCATCTTTTGGTCTTTGTATCCTCAGGGCCTAGCGTTGTACTTGGTACATCCTAGCTAATTAATAAATGTTTATTGTTTGATTGATTGTTTTAAATTTTTTTCTCACATGTTTAACCTATATTGGATTACTTGCTGTCTATGGGAGGGAGAAGGTGGGGAAGGAGGGAGAAAAATCTGGAACACAAAGTTTTGCAAGGGTAAATGTTGAAAACTATGCATGTATTTTGAAAAATAAAGTTATTATTATATAAAAATTAAAGAAAGAAAAAAGGGAAAAATTTTCCAAGATTTTGATTTCGAGTATTTTCGTTGCATTGGATAAAGGATGGAATACAAAGAGGAATATCATCTGATTTGCAAAGTTTGAGATATTAAGATTAGAAATGTCCTCTGGAAATTGAAGAGGAAGAAACCCTGTGCCAAAAATTTATTTACTTCCAAAAGCAAGGTCACAGAATACAAAAAATATGAAAGTCAGAAATGGCAACCAACCAAAACAAAATGCGTTCAATGTCTGCTTGTATGGGGAAAAAGTCAGTTGCATTCTGGGTTCAAACAAGAATGACTTGAAATTGTTAGATTATTGGAGTCAATAAGACGGTCTCTGAGATGACTCTGGACTCAGAAGCTCCAGTCTAAGTTATTATTCAGAGGACTGTATTTCCTTGACACTATAATGATTTACTAGCAGAGTAATACTGTATCTGAACATCCAGATCACCTCTAAGAAGTGAGAGTCCCATTATATGCCATGCCAAATGTGGTGTTCTGTTCTTGGATTCATTTAGGAACAGAGAAAGCAGGGGCAGTTAAGATAGAAACATCTGCAAAGGGAAGTTTGTGACATCTTTACATTATACCTCACAGAAGTTCATCACAAAGGTCTGAAGTTCTCATTCCTGAAGTCTAATTATTATTACAAAATAGAGTGTGGGTGTGAATGAATAATCATTGTCTAGGATGACTTTTTTTTTTTTTTTTTTTTTTTTAGTATATAGTATTTTATTTTTTTCAATTACATGTAAACATAATTTTTAACATTCAGTTTTAATATAAAATTTTGAGCTTCAAATTTTATCCCTCCCTTCTCTCCCCTAGGATGACACTTAAAAACAATAGAAATTGAATGTGTGATCCTGAATAAGTCTCTTCACCTTTCTGTGCTTCAGTTTTTATGTCTATAAAATGAGTGGGTACGTAGTGTCAGAACTGATGACTTCTAAGATTCCTTTTAGATAGATATTTGACAATAGATACTTAGACACTGACTCTCCAAAAAAAAAGTACACAAAATACACTTTTAAATTTATTCTTTTTATTTACATATTCTCTAGCACTTCATTAAGTCTAGACAATCAACAAAAGGATACATCAAGTCCTGATTTGTAATGGCCAATTTTCTAAGTATAAATTCTTGCCCTGAATATTTAACAATAGTTTTTCTGACAGTATGAACTGATTCCAATACTCCACCATCTATCCCTCTCCAACTAAATCTCTGACCCCGTGATCCTGTATCTCCTTGGGAACTTTTGAATACTGAATTGGTGTTGTTGTTGTTTATTTGTGATTTCATCAGGGCAGTATACAGTGATAACTTTCCTCTATCCACAAAGATTCGAAATTTCTTTGTGACTTAGAGACTCAGAATTGTCTGGAATATTGAGAGATTTAGTCAATCAGGCTGTCAACAAAAACTTATTAGGTGCCTACTATGTGCTTTGAGGTTACAAAGAGAGGCAACAGTTTCTACCTTCTGGGAGCTCTCACTCTAACAGGGGAGTTCATAATCATGACTTCTCCAGGTTCACACAACCAGTGTGTGTCAAAGGAGAGACTTGAACTTGGGTCTTTCTGACTCTGAGAACAACTCTCTATCCAGGGCTCCCTCCTGCCTTACAAAACCTGGGGCTTCAGAGACCGTTAAAAAAAAAAATATCATCCCAAACTAAATAATATGAAAATTGTAGGGAAAGGGGAAAAATGTAACAGAATATTACTTCCCACTTCTCATTAGAAATTGAAATTCGTCTAATTCAATTAGCTTAAGATTTTAGATACCACCTCTCTCTGGTTGCCAACACAAATAGCTTTTGCCATACATAATAGTGGACATGCATAAGTAGAGTCGGCCGTCCGGATAAAATGCATGAGAGGCAGCCCACATTCCTCAAAACCAGCCTCCTTGCTTCTCTTCTAGGAGGCAAGACAACAGAACCATGTGTATGATTAAGGCTGTGGAACTCAGTCCTGGGGCTCCAGATGGCTTTGGGATCTGGGTTCACTTAGGTTTGCCTAGTATACTTTTTTATTTCATTCTTTTGTACTTTTAAAGTCTATTCACTCTTCCACCATCCCCACAAATAGGATCATAGGCTTTACAGTTAGAAATTAGTCTAGCTCCTTCAAAGGGTCACAGCCCAAGGACTGGAAAGGACCTCAGAGATAATCCAGGACATTGCTTAGTCCTTTTCAATTGCGTCTGACTTGTAGTGACCTAATTTGATTTTTTGGTTTTGTTTTTGGCAAAGATACTGGAGCAGTTTGCATTTCTTTCTGCAGATCATTTTACAGGTGAGGAAAATGAGGCAAATAGGGGTAAGTGATTTTTCTCAGGATCACACAGCTAGTAAGTGTTTGAGGTCAGATTTGAACTCAGGAAAATGTCTGACACCCGTCCAGAATTCTATCCATTGAACCACTACTTCATTGTCCCAACTTAACTATCATTTATCTCTTAGTATCTGAATGTCTGAGGCTGGATTTGAACATAGGCCTTTCTGACTCCAAAGCTGTACCACTTATCTGCCTCTAATCCAAGTCAACTTCATCTTTATATAGGCATAAAAATCGAGTCCTAGAGAAATATAAGGATTTTCCCAAAGTTTGGCAGATAGTAGATGGCAAGAGATAGCATCTGAATACAGGACTTCTGATCCTAAATCATTCCATTAACTAAGTAGTATTTAACATTTCCAATGTGCTCTGAATGCAGTCACATGCTCAGAATGTTCTTAGGTAGACTTGGGATAACTGTATCTTATGCTGCTGGACGATGATCAAGTCTGGAATAAGAACAGAGAGTCTGGTAAATGATGTAGCCAACACCTAGATGAAAAAAAAATTCTGTTACTTAGACCAATGCTATAATCTCAGATCCATGTTGGTGGTTTGATTTGGTTTATCTGAGACATAGGCCATTGTTACATAAGGTCACCTCTTCCAATGAAAGATATAGTAGTGGAGAAAACACTCTGGCTTTGAAGGATTCCAGTCCAAAAGGAGTCTCTCCTACTCAAGCATTTGGTGCAAAAAACTCTGCTAAGCTGTAAAGCCTGATGCTCCAGGAACAGACTGCCAACACATGCAGAAACTTAAAAGCAACATACAGCTTGAATTAATCAAACATAAATGAAATCACAGTGAGGGTAACTTTTGATACCTGAGCTATCCACTGGCAACTGAAAGTCATAAAAACATGTTGAAGAAGGGCCAAGAGATTGTTAAAGAAAATATAAAAGGAATTAGAAGGTTTGAAAAGTAGGTATTTTTTAAAAAGGGGTCCTTGACAAGTGATGATGGCTAATTGAAGATGCAGTTGGCCATATGTTCTTTTAAAACAAAGGACTGGAAGGCAAATCTGCAAGATTAGAGCTTTAAAACAAAGCAGATGAAGGGAATCTCCCCAGTGTCTGAGTTTCAGCATGGTGCTTTAGGGACCAAGTAGTTGGAGCTGGAGAGATTGCAAGTGTTGGAAGTTTGAGTGTGGGGAAGGACGTTAAGGTATGCCAGAGGAACATAGATGTACCTGCCATTGTCCTTTCTGACACTGACATTGTCCTTTCTTTAAGTTGCGCACCATAGTCAAACTATGGAGGCTAGTGGTCTAGAAGTACTTCTTGGCTTCTACAAGCCATATCTTTTTTATGATTTATTCTCTTCATTTTCTCTCTTTAAGATCTTCTTTGATTTTTATTTTAACTATATTTTACTGCATTATGTTTCAACCTAGGTCCTATACATCCCTAGGGGCAGTATTGCTGGTAAATGTCTATTTATGTAAGCAGTTCTAGACGATACATACCTAAAACCCTCTTATTTTTAAGGAGTGTCTCCAGGCCTATCTCAAATGACATATGAATATTCTTATTTTATTGTTGTTTAGCCTTGTCCCAGTCTTCATGATTTCATTTGGGGTTTTCTTGGCAAAAATACTGCAGTGGTTGCCATGTTCTTCTCCAGTTTATTTTACAGATAAAGGAGCTGTGGAAAACAGGGTTAAGTGATTGCCAGGGTCACCCAGCTAATAACTATCTGAGGCTGAACTTGATTGATCAACACCAAACACTAATTGTCTCTTGAAAACTTTGCTGCAAGTCTGATACATAAAACTTAGGGAGTTGGAGAATAGATACGATATAAGGGTCAGAAATATAAAGGGAAAACCATCAGTTATTCACAGCTATACTACTTTATAATACATAAGCTTTCTCTAGCCTTTTCTTTTTCTTTCTTTCTTTCAAACTGATGGCTCCACAACTACAGTGTAGTAGATTAAGATGTAAAAGTTTCCACTATTCTCCCTGCTTATTTACTTCTGGCTCCTGCTGGTTCCATAGTAGGAGAACAGTGGTTGTCCTGGGCTACTGGCAGTTGCTATGACTTTGTTATTATCACAGGTCAGTAGCTCTGACTCTTTTCTTGTGGCAACATGGTCATCTATTTATTAAGGAAAATGTATTGAATGCCTACTGTGCTTTCAGCACTTGCTTTAAAGGCTAGCAGAACTAGTCCTGTCTTTCAGGTTATACAATATTTGGGGAGATCAGATTAACTAGGAGTATAAAATGGGATTCCATTACAGTTCTTTTATTATTAGGTTTCATTATGGCTTGAAGGGGATCCTAGATTCTTGTTATCTGTACTAGTAAAATATACATTTTGGTAGACCTTATCAAGCTGGTACAACAATGAACTCTGTATCTGTCACTGGAGGACTTGTCTAGTTAAGTTTAGGGAAACTTATCAAAGAATTGATTACTAAGTGATTTCCAACCCCGAATTCTCCTTCCCCCCTTTTTTGCTTTACATGAATGAAACTGTCTATTAAGGTTCAGAGAAGGAGTTCTTAACCTGGGAACTATAGACCCTAGTCCTCCACAGTTTCCAAAGACAAATTTTAGGGCAGCTGTGAATTTGGACAGAAAAAAATTTACATCTTTATTTTGATATGATTAATTTCTTTTGAAACCCTAAGCATGAGGCAGGAAGGTGATCCAGTAAGTGGAATGCTAGGCCTGGAGTCAGAAAAAAAAAATCTCATTTTAGATTCCTAGCTATGTAATCTTAAGCAAAGTACTTCATCTCTGTGGTCCTTATTTTCTTCAACTGTAAAATGAATATAATATTATCACCTACCTTTCAGAGTTGATGAAGGATCAAATGGGATATTAGTAGAATATTTTGTACAATGTCTGATATATCGTAGATACTCTATAAATGCTAAGTATTATTATTTTATTTTATTCAATTAAAAAATTATTCTGAGAAGGGATAGATAGGCTTCAACAGATAGCTAAATAAATCTGTGACATAAAAAATTAAGAATTTCTGGGGTAGAAAGAATTTTATTCTGTGTTAGTGAAGGCAATACTCATGCTGACAGAATGATAGATCCCTGGTGCATAAATCAAAGATACTGTTATGATTAAGTGCTAAAAATGGATAGTGTAGATAAAAAGCTATAGGAATTCAGAGAAGGGAGAGAGCAGTGTAGGCCATCATGACCAGAGAATGTTTCATGGAGGAAGTTGAGAGTGACCTGGACCTTAAAAGATGAGTAGATTTTTGGACAGGCAAAAGGATCTGATAGGGCCAGATGATAACAGCATCTAGAGAGACACATAAAATGATGTGTCTGTATCTAAAGGATACCAAACACAAAGACTAATTTGCCTGATTTTAACTTAATTATCCAATTGTTTTGAGATCACACTACTGTTGTCTAATACACTTGTAGGAAGGTAACCAAGAAATTGTTACTTTAGCTAAGGTGTTATAGAAACTTGTAAGTAACAGGATGGAGTTGGAGTAGGTAAATAAAGCTAGGTAGCTGCAGGCCTCTAGACTCAAGAATAGGCTGAATAGTTTTATTTTTGTTTTTTTTTTCTCAATAATATTTAATTTTTCCAAATACATATATAGTTTTCAACATTTATTTTTTAAGACTTTGCATCCAAAATTTTCCCCTTTTCCTCCCTTGCCTCCACCCTCCCCAAGATAGCAAGCTATATGATAAGGTTAACTTCATTTTTAAGGTTAAATATGTGCAATCCTTTTAAACAAATTTCCATATGCAGAATATGCAAGAAAAATCAGACCAAAAAGGGAAAAACCATGAGAAAGAAAACAAATAACAACAACAAAAAAAAGTGAAAATACTATGCTTCAATTCATATTCACTCTCCATAGCTCTCTTTCTGGATGCAGATGACATTTTCCATCCCAAGTCTATTGGAATTGCCTTGCATCAACTCACTGTTGACAAGAGTCAAGTCCATTAGAGTTGATCATCATATAGTCTTGGTGTTATGGTGTACAATGTTCTCTTGGTTCTGCTCACTTCACTTAGGATCAGTTCATGTAAGTTTTTTCAGGGTTTTCTGAAATCATCCAGCTCATCATTTCTTATAGAACAATAATATTTCATTACATTCATATACCAAAACTTATTTAGCCATTACCTAACTGATGGACATTCACTCAATTTCTAGTTCCTTGCCACCACAAAAAGAGCTGCTAGAAACATTTTGCAGATGTGGGTCCTTTTCCTCTTCTATGATCTCTTTGGGATACAGACCCAGTAGTGGGGCTTAGTCATTTTAGAAACAATTTGCCAGTTTTCAGTTGATAATTTAGGAATGTAAAACCTGAATGTTTTTTTCATGTATTTCATTAGAGACATTATGGGAGGAGACAGTACAGAAGGGATCAATCCATTGGAATTAAAAGCTATCTCCTTACCCATTCTAACTAAATTTTTCTGCCTTCTTACCTTAGAGATGTCTCTATCTCTTTGACTCCTTCGTTCACTCAGTGAGTTCCTAAACAGTTCTGTGCCTCAATTGCTACCTAGTCTTAATTACTGAATGGATACATTCTCAGTAAAAGTGAGACCTGTGAAGACCTTGGCTTTAAAAGGCCAAGGTCTCCCACTGTATCCAGGTCCATCTTCAGTCATCATGATTTATATCTGGCCACTGGACCCAGATGGCTCTGGAGGGGAAAGTAAGACATGACCTTGCATAGCTCTCCCTCACATTAATCCAATTCACTTGCATGTCATGGCATCACTTCCATTTGTAAGTATGCTAAGGATAGGAGGAAAGAGAGATGAACTTTCGTAAAGTTTAGAGTTCAGAAAAAAACTCTCAGGTTGTATTGCCATCTCCATTACTCTCCAGAATATCATATGCCAAGCCTTTCAGTCCTTTAAGGTAGAATTTTCAAAATCTTGTGTTATCCTGACTGTGGCTCTGCTATACTTGAATGGTTTCTTTCTGGATGCTTGAAATATTTTCTCCTTGGCCTGGGAGTTCTGGAATTTGGCTATAATATTCCTAGGAGTTTTCATTTTGGATTCGCTATCAATGGATTCTTTCAATTTCTATTTTACCCTATTGTTCTAGTATATCAGGACAGTTTTCTTTGATAATTTCTTAAAAGATGATGTCCAGGATCTTTTTTGATCATGACCAATCATTTAAAAATTATCTCTCCTGGATCTATTTTCTGGGTCAGTTATTTTTCAATGAGCTATTTAACATTTTTTTTCTTTTTTTTTGGTTTTATTATATCTTGATTTTTCATAAAGTCATTAGCTTCCATTTGTTCAATTCTAAATTTCAAGAAATTATTTTCCTCAGGGATCCCTTGTCCCTCCTTTCTCATTTGGCCAATTTTGCTTTTTTAAAGACATTCTTCTACTTCTTATCTTTTTATATTTCCTTTTACATCACTCTCAATCCTCTTCCCAATTTTTCCTCTATCTCTCTTACTTGATTTTCAAAATCTCTTTTGAGTGCTTTCAAAACCTGGGACCATTTATTTTTCTTGGAGGTTTTGGGTGTAGGAACTTTGACTTTGTTATCATCTTCTGAGTGTGTGTGTGCTGATCTTTCTTGTCAGCATAATAACTTTCAATGATCAGAACCTTTAATTTTCCTAGCCTATTACTTGGCTTTTAAATCTGTTAAAGTAGGACTCTGTTTCCAGGGTGGAGGGTGAGCTGTCCCAAGCTTCACTAGTTTTGTGCAGCTGTTTTCAGAGATCTTTTTAGGAACCTGACCACAAGTAGAAAGTCTCTGGGCTTTAAGGTCTAGAAATTGTCAGTGCTGCTGCTGATTCAGAGGTCCTGCTTTGCTGGTACTGGGACCAGGGATGGGGCCAGGGCTGTGCTATCATGGCCTGCACTGGGATTGCACATTGGACTCCCATCCTGCTTCCACAGATCTTTTCTGCTAACCTTTCAAGTCTTTTTTGTGTCTCTGGGCTGAGCGGTCTGGAAGCCATCAGTACTGGAACTGATTCAAAGGTCCTTAGAGCTGTTCCTTTTTTGCTGGCACTGGAGTCATGGCTTTTCTGGCATGACCTGCACTGGGACTGCACTCTGGACTCCTACTCTGGTGCCAGAGACCTTTTACTCTGACCTTCTAAGTTGGAAACTGTTCTCCATCTTTTTGGGTGTTCTGACACTCTAAAATGTGTTTAGAGTCATTATTTAAAGGAATTGGAGTGATTCAGAGGAGAGGTCATGTGAGTTCCTGAATTTATTCCACCATCCTGGTCCTTGTTACCGTTTCTTGCAGCACAATGGTCTTCTCTTGCATTACAAGTAACATAGTTTATTCAGCCATTCCTCCATTTTTAGGAGACCTTATATGTGGGAAATTGCAGTGGCATATTTTCCAGTACCCTGAGCCTTCTCTTTCTATTTCCTTTCCTTTGTCATGATACCCTCTCCCTTCACTTGGTGTTTTTAAATGAGACAGATTCCTCCAGATGATGCTTACTGTTTATTCTCACTGACTTCTTATAGAATCTTTTTGGTTTCTTTAGTAGAAAGTAATCTGCAAGAGTGGAACATCTGTCATCAGTCTCTGAGGAAAGTTAATCTACTCAGTTTTGGAACTTCTGCCTTGGGCCAAACTGTTTAGAGTGGATAGTGAATAAATAATACAAGCTCAATTAGCCCAGTATATCTAGCCATCATGGACCACCAGACCTGCCCAAACTAAATCATCCTTCACATCTTATCAGGTCTTTCACAGAGGCTATCTTGCCATCTCTTTCTTAATACCTTTTTCTACCTTTTACTCTGGTCTCAGTAATCAAATGAATTCTACCATTGTTTCTGGAAAGGGAGTATCAATTGATTGTCCTACAGGTTTTGTCACTATGCCTGTAACTCTCCAGCCACTTTCTTCTCTGGGGACAACTCCCAAATATTTGGGAATATCAGATCCCCGTCACTATCTGGCATTTATATAACACTTTAAAGTTTACAAAGTACTTTATAAATATTATCTCATTACATCCCTACAACAACTATGTGAGATAGGTGCTATTAATAATCCCTATTTTACAGATGAGGAATCAAGTTTAATGAGATGACTAGAAATAAATAAGGTTGTATATGAATTCAGGTCATCTTTATTCTAGGCCAAATGTTTTAATCCCTAAATTTAAAGTATTAAGCATGCTTCCAGGCCACATGCAGGCCCCAAATGTAACTGAAACCAAATTAAATACAATAAAATATAGACATTGCTAATATGTGATTTTTTAAGTCAATATTTCCCATATGTATCAATTTGTGGCCCCATTTCTACTTGTCCTATTCTAGCAAGCTGACATTAAAATGGAAGCAGATATAGGAAGACTAGCATTTTTTTTATATTCATGCATTCAATAGTGGACAAGTGAAGGAGGTACTTTTTCTTTCAGTTTCTGAGTGGTAAAGCCAATATTTAACTTAGGTCCTTCAATTCCAAATCCATGGAGTTCTTTCTTCTATACTACATTTCCCAACTTCTAGCAAATGGTTCTTTGTTTTTCAAAATCTATTCCATTTTGTGTAGTCTTCCCCCTCTCTTTTATGTCCTAGTTCAGTTTTCTTAGATAGATTTAGAATAAAAGCTTTAATTGAACTTGGATTTCTCAGAGAGTTTTCAGATTAGCAAAGTTCTAATCCAGTTTTGGGGCATAAATCTGCTCATCTGCTTTTGATCTGTTCACCTGTTCTCAAATATGACCTGTTCCTCTGATCTACACTGATGTCTTTAGATGTATTTGTTTCTTTTTCATTCTGTTTATATACATCTGTTATCCCTGAGAAACAAACCAGTGGCTATAATAGCAGGATGGATAAAGATAATGTGGGGTTGGGTAGGCAGACAGCAAAACCTGGATCCTGTTAATAATAATTACTGCTATTAATAATTAGTTATGGCAGTAGTAGCAACAGTGATCTTAAAATAGTTAAATTTCAGATGTTTCTGTTACTCTCAGACATGAAAGGCTAATCCAATACTTAACTTTGAAGAGATAAAAAGAAGATGAAAAGGGCTAGTTTATGATCACTGATGATTTCAGAAACCTTGGTAATGACTGGATTCTACAGTTAGTAACATTTGACATTCTTAACATTCCAGTAAAGTATTTGAAAACAAATTATCTTGTTTGGTAGAAAACTAAATGAAGGCAAATTTAGGATCAATGGGTGAAAGGCAAAGGAAGATAAATTGCAGCTCAAAATGAGAGAGAACTTCCTATCAACTTCAGTTATTTGAAAATGGGATGGGGTATTTATCATTTTAGAAAGGAGTACAGGATTATGGAAGAAAAGATTTTGAACTGCTCAGTGTTGCAAATTCCACATACTCAAAGGAGGGTAAAGACAAAAAGAAAGGATCTATAGAAACAAAAAATATTAACAATTGTATTTTCTGTGATTAAAAAAAAAACAAATAATACTAGAAACAAAGTGGGTGCCCATTGACTGGGAAATAGTTGAGAAATTTGTGGTATGTGAATGCAATTAATTTTTCCTGCCTTCTAGAAAAAAAAGATGAATATGAGGAATTCAGATAAACATTAGGTATCTTGAATTAAATAACGCAGAGTAAAGCAAACAGAGTCAGAAGTATGATTCCATAACTATGAGAATATAAAATGAAAAGAACATAAAATGGAAGGTTATTCTGAATAATTGTAATGACCAATCTTTGGTTTTCAGAAGGGATAAGGAAACATTTTAATTCTTTTGGTTCATTGGTAAGGGATTACAGAATGTTGGTCTGATTGTTTTTCTTTATTATAAAGGAAAATTCATTTAGCATGTCTGTGTCTGGAAGTGTCTGATATAAAAACAAAAGACAGCAATTAAATTTATTTTTCAATGAAATGAGCTGACTATTATCAGTGAGCTCCCTATTCCTAACTTTTTAAGCAGGGCTAGATGACCTTTTGTTAGGGATGTTGTAAAGAATATTCTTATAACCATCACCTGACTCTTACCACAAAGCCAGGCACTCATAAGAAGAGCATAATAAATGTATATTGCCTGATTGATTGAGCACTATCTGAATGCCTTCCTGTGTTACTTCCTTTCTCTCTTTCACTCCCTTCATTATTTTCTGTATAAATTATAATGAGGAACTGAGGGCTAAGATGACCTTCAAAGCTCAAGACTTCCATATTCTACTTCCTAAAATATTCCCAAACTAAGAATATCGTCACTAGGCAGTGTTTTGAAAAACAATGATAATCTTCCTTCCATGAAAGATTGCTAATTCATGTGCTCTCAATGAAGTAGAGAAGTTTAGTCAACTGGGCAGCTCAACTATTAACTCTATCTATAGTGCTTGCTAAGTGGTTGTGTAGACTAAGTGAACTGTGACTCAGTGGTAATAGAGACAGCTTCAACATAATTAAGATACAGAACACTGAAAATTAAGAATCCAATTTAAGAGGAGAAAGACATAACCAGGTGAAACTATTAAACTATGGTTATTGAGACTAAAAAAAAGTCCAGTTAATTTCTTTGTGTATTAACCAATCTTTCGTGCACAATTTTTGGTTATCAAAGATGAATGTGTGAGTATATTTGCTTGTGTGTATTCAAGTGTATTTTCACATCTACACATGAAGGAGGATTGGAAGACAGTATGTCATATTTGGAGCAGCTTTAATCTGTGTTCAAATAACAAGTAATGCTTCCAGTGGGGAAAGGGCAAAGGCACTCTCAAGCAAAGTCTCTATCTGGGTTTTCTACAAGACGGGGTAGAGATACCATTTATGGCTTGGATTGCTATTTATAGTTTTGTGTATATATGCTTTACTCCCCCACTATTCTCTGCTATATGATAGCATGAAAAAAATGGTAGAATACTGGATTTAGAGCCTGGGGACTTAGATTTTCATATTGATTTTGATCAATCTAGCTATTTGATGTTGAACAAATCAGTTAACATCTCTGAGTCCCAGTTTTCTGATCTATAAAATGAGGAAGTTGGACTAATTTGTTTCTAGGGAAATCTATGACTCCAAATCCAGTGGTCCTACCCTAGTATACTTGGGGCACACATACATTCTCTACAGCATAGAGAAGTAGATAGAGGTATAGACATGCAATAAGAATACTTGGATGAGTATTCTTTTTGGACAAGACTTGACTTATTTGGGCCTCAACATATTCCTTTTAAAAAAATATTTTATTATAGCTTTTTATTGACAAAACATATGTATGGGTAATTTTTCAACATTAACCCTTGCAAAAACTTCTGTTCCAACTTTTCCCCTCCTTCCCCTCCCCTCTCCCCCATATGGGAGGTATATTATATACAACATATTCTTAATATTAAGTAACTTGAGGGCAAAAGTGGGCAAAACAGAGTGTGGCCAACAATATAAAGGAAAATATGTTTAAGGATTAGAAAATAAAAGGAAAAAGGTTAACGTATATAGAAACTTCACGTACATATATTGTGAATAGTTTCTTCAAGAAGAGACTTAGGAGGAATTGGGTATGGCAAAGAACGAAATGAAATTAAATATATATCTTAACAGGACAGAACTAGCTAATAATATGGGAGTCATTTCCCATTAAGCCACTTGGATATTATGAATCTAGTGACTTAGAAGAGCAATAATCAAAATCAGTTATGGATTAAACTACACAAAGAAGATAAGAGATGAGACTAAAACAGTTCCAATTTGACAAGATACTGATGCCCCACAATGGGAAATTGATAAAAGAAGAAATATCAGAAATATCAGTGGACTACTATTATTTCCCAAGGAAATATAAATGAATATTCACCCCAGTGAGGGGGCCAACACAAGGAGGCAGTAAAAAAAAAAACCCTAACAATTTCCTCAGCTAGATGATACCTGATTACTTTGTCAGCAAGTATATATAAGAGAGATTTGTGACTGGAAATCAGTCTTCCTGATTACCAACCTTTCTATCTACTATGCTAAACTTCCTCTCAGTGATCAATTCCATTAATATTACACCATTTATTTAAATATTTTTCTATTATGGTACAATCTAGGATGCTTCCAGTTTTTTTGCAATTACATATAATGCTGTCAATGAAGAATTCTGAGCAAATAGCTTTGGTGTTGTTTTTATCAACATGATTTATCATATATTCCTAACAATGGAATTTTGGGGTCAAATGATATATTTTTTTGGTAATTTTTACACTACTAGATTGCTCCCCAAAACGATTCTATAGGCTTGTCATTCCTTCAGCAAAGAATGAGTATACTTACTTCTCCATCCATATCCCCTCTAATACTGAATTCCATTACTTTAATTTCTTTTTTTTTGCTACCTTGATGGGCTGGAAGTGGTAAAGTTGTTTTAATTAAGATCTTTTTTGGTTATGAATGAGTCTGAGCATTTTTTGAATGATTATTACAATTTTATTAATTTTTAATTTCCACAATGTTTTATATAAACACAAGTGCCATATAGGTTTATACATATACATATATGTATGACACATATGCATATAAATATGTGCATATACACATGTGCATACATATATGTAAAACATATACATATGTTTATAGATAAAACATATAAAATTTGTTTAAATTCATTTAATAATTTAGATAGAATTACAATGATGAAAAATAATATCCAGTCATATCCTTTTTTATAGTGAAAAAGCTAAAAACTAGAGAAGTTAAAGGATTAACCAAAGTCTCATACAACTTAAGGAGCAGACGCAAAGCTCTCTGTCTCTAACAGAGCTCTTTCTACTGTACCATATTATGTTTCATTATAAAGTCAGTCAGCCAGGAAACAAATATCTATTAAAGGTTTACTATGTGCTAGACATTATGTTAAACTCTAGAAATACAAAAAGAGTCAAAAGGAAGTTCCTGCCTTCAAGAAACTTACAATCTAATTAGAGTCAGCAAACAAACAAATATATACAAACAAGATAAATGAGAAAAATTAGAAGTAATGGAACTAGAAATGGCATTAGAATTAGGAAGACTTGGGAAAGGTTTCCTGTAAAAGATTGTCCTTAAAAAAGAAAAAAAGAAAGTCAGGAAGCTAGGAGGTGGATATAAAGAAATAGACCATTCCAAGAATGGGAGACAGCCAGAAAAAATGCTCAGCCCAAAGAGATGAGGTGCCTAATTTGTGGAACCTAAGGAGATTTGTGTCACTGGGATGGAAGAGTAGGTAATGAGGAGTACAGAATAAAAAAAAATGAAAGGTAGGAAGGGGATAGATTAAGAAGGGTTTTAAATACCAAACAGAGAATTTTGTATTTGATCCTGGACACAATAGGAAGTCATTAGAGTTTACTGAGTAGTGAGGGAAGGGTAACATGATTGGACCTACATTTTAGGAAAATCACTTTGGTGGCTGAATAGAAAATAACTTGGAGTAAAGAGAAGTTTGAAGTAGACAGACCCACTAGGTAGGCTTTTACAGTAGCAGGTAATGGGGGCTTGCATCAGAATGCCAGATATATCAAAAGAGAAAAGAGTTATCTGTATTAAAGACATTGCCTTGAAATTTGATTGGATATGGGGAAGTGAGAGATAGGGAAGAATTAAGAAAAACACTTAGGTTGAAAGTCTGAGGAGCTAGGAGAATGGTGGTACTTTCTATAGTAATAAGGAATAAAGAAGGGAGAAGGGGATAAGTAGGACTTAGAAGGAAATTAAATGAGTTCAATTTTGATCATGTAGAGTTTAAGATGTCTACCTGGTTAGTCAGGTGACACAGTGGATATGGTGCTGATCTGAAATCAGGAAGTCTCATTTTCTTGAGTTCAAATCTATCCCTAGACATTTCTAGCTGTTTGACCCTAGAAAAGTCACTTATCCCTGTTTGCCTCAGTTTTCTCATCTGTAAAATGAGCTGTGAAGGAAATGACAAACCATTCTAAAATCTTTACCAAGAAAACCCCTAATTGGGTCACAAAGAATTGGAAAACTGACGTCTAGCTATGCTTGAAAGTCATCAGAAATGTAAGGCTGGAGGTCAGCAGAGAGACTCCCTCAGGATAGGTAAATTTGAGAATTTTCAGTTAGAGATGGCAATTAAAATCCAGGGGAGCTGATGAAATCACCAAGTAAAGTGGTATAGTGGGAGAAGAGAAAAGGCCCCCAGATAGAGTCTTATAAAGAATCTACAATTCAAGAATGTGATTTAGAAGAAGAGCCAGCAAAGTAGACAGAGGAGTGATCAATGGGTAGGAGGAAAAGGAGGAGAGAGTAATTAACAGCATCAAAGGCTGCAGAGAGGCCAAGGAGAATGATGATTGAGAAAATTGAAGACCGGATAAGGTAACTTAAAGATCATTTGGTATCTTTGGAGAGAGTATTTTGGTGGAATAATGAACCCAGAGCTGGGATAGAAAGATCAGGTGAGGATTTTTTGAGGTTGGGAACTGTTTGAAGGTAATAGAGACAGAGTCAATAGACAGGGAGAGTTTAGGAGATGAGAAAAAAAGAAAAAGAGGGAACTCAGGCTGAATGGCCTCAATTTTTTCTGTAAAATATGAGGCAAGACCTAAGCAAAAATTATGCCACAGAATGTTCAAATTAGGAAAGATTTAATATAATTAACTGTAAACAAAGGCATAAACACATGGGAAAAATAATGTGCAATACTGAAAACAACATTTATTAATTGCTTTCTACGTGCAAAGTTTCATATTGTGTTCTGGAGAAGAAAAAATGTTTAGTTGACACAGGCCCGACCTCACAAATTTTTTTTTTTCATTTATAATACTGATAAATTCTGTTGCCATTTTGAGTAAAGGTAGCTGAACAATCTTAGCTATCACTGTAGTAATGCTAACAAATGATGAACAACACAATTATAAAACTACAGATATAGAACATTTTTCTCTTTTACTGAATTTTCTTAAATTTAAGAAAATGACTTCTCAGGCTTGTTCCTCCAAGTCATCTTGTAAAGATCTCAAAGATCTTCTAAGGTAGCAACTCTAAATTAAAAGAATGATACTTTTTGATATTCCTCTCCCCAATCCAATTAGGGGGAGAAGATGCTAATGAACACAGGCTTATTCTCTATAGGTGAATGAATTACAAATAATTATAGAACCTTTAGATCATGAAATAATAATTACTGGCAGTATATTAAAGTTTGTTAAGCACTTTATCTTTTTTATTTCACTTGCGTCTACAAGGTAATACTATAGGTATTACCATTCCCATTTTATTGATGAGAAAACTGAGCATTAGAGAGCTTAAGTGCTTTGCCCCTGGTCCCACAATTAATAAGTTTCAGAGGTATGTGTCAAAGCAATGTTTTTTCCTTACTCCAAGTCTTTTCCATTATACTGCAATGCCTCTCATGAAAGGCTACATCAGCCAAGTGGAAACAATTGGGAAAGAAAACCGGATTTGCCCCATTGTTCCACATTTCCAGGGTCTCTCAGAACATGGTTGGAGAGCAGGAAAACACTAATAAAAAGGCTTATGTACAGATAGAAAAGAGGTAAAAATTAGTTACACAGAGCTCACATGGCTGGAAGACTGCAGGTCTGCCAAGGGTTATATCTGGTGTAATATGCATCTTACTAAAGCAAATATGTTGATAAATGACCTAGTGTTGAGCCAGTCTTACAGAAACATTTCAGAGCTATTTGAGGCACTATGTCTGTGTTTTATGGCTGATTACATCCTTATTTCCCCGATGATAATCCCAAGTAAATTGATCTAGATATTCAAGCTAGCTGTTGAGTACTGGTTTTTGCTTCTTTTCCATTGCCTGAATGAGACTGGCAGCAAGTTCCCTCTCAGGCTGTTTATTCCCTAATAAATATTCTTGCTTTGTCCCATTTTGCTAACTTCCCAAACCTGCTCTTGTTTTTTTTTGTTTTGTTTGGTTTTTTTTGTTTTTTGTTTTTCATAGAGGCAGTCACAAGCATGAGAAATCCTAAGTACTAACACTGGTGTGGAATATTTTACAAATAGCCACCAAATGTCATAAAATGGTGAGTTATGATCCAAAATCCTGGCTCACCAGGGAGAAGTGATTGACATTGAATCTCAAAGAAATCTGAGATGAATTGGTCGAGGGGGTGGAAAAGAATCATGAGAGAGCACGGGAACTCAGAGAAAAAGAGTATTCAAAAAGAGTGTGTGGTCAACATTATCAAACAAAGAGGTAAAAAAATAAGAAGTAAGAAAAGGCCATTGGATTTAGCCATAAAGATCATTTATGACCTTGGAGAAAGCAATTTCAGTTGAGTGATAGGGAGGCAAGTCAAACTGCAAGGGATAGAGAAGTGAAAGAGATTGGGGAAAAGGTAGAAAATAAGTATATAACTTTTTTTTTTTTTTTTTTTTTTAGGACTTTGGATATGAAAGTGAGGAGAAGTATGGGCCTATAGTTTGAGGGATATCCTATTTCCAAGGGTTAAAAAGTAATTGGGGATTTAGAAAATGGAAGCAATGAGTATAGAAAGTTTTTTCTTCTTCCTCTAGGAGTTTGGTTCCGAAAGGGAGAAGAGATATAGAATGATAACTGGAATAATCAAATGTAGGGTTCATTAGAAAGAATTCAGGTATAAATTGATGGCCTCTGAAGTCCCTTTCAAAACTGAGATTCTGGAAATAAATACCTTTAGTTGGACCCAGGATTTCACTAATGCAAGCGTTCATCTACGGATATAGTTTTCAGTCCCCTCTTTGCCCTCTCATTCTGTGAAAATTTTGCCAGTTCCTTTCCATAAAATTTTCATAGATGTCTCAGAGGACTTCATCTCATTAAAAAGTATCTTGGGGATATTCGGGTGCCATGTGGGCTGCTCATCTATTATTTCTAATTCTTACTACATGATTTGCCTGCATCCTTTTCCAGATATATATGTACACAATTAAGATTGGTTATGTGTATATATGTTTTAAGATCATCTACAAACATTCATTTAACTGTTGATACTCAACTTGTGACCTTTGTCTAATCGCCAGCAAGTTTATACACACAGCTGGGGGAAGCAATGACATACATATCAGCATTCTTACCATAAATAAAACCAGAAGACATAAAAAAGAAATCCAGAAGATAAATGAGAAGGCAGTCAGAGGAAAATTCTGCATATGGTCAAAATACAAATTTTATGCTATTTCTTTTAACTATCACATCATGGTGCTTCTTCCAATCACTTAAAAACTCATTCCAAGAAGTATTTCAGTGTTCCATGACTAAGTCAGAAAATGTAGCAGATGTGAAAAGAAGGATCTGTATGTTTGTGTCTGACAAGATAAAAGAATTTCCTAGACTTGTAATAGACAGTGGCATTTGGGACCCTTCCTTCTAGTCAGTAACTCTGCTATTTCTCCAAACTCAAAGTTTTGGAAATAAATCATAACCTTAAAGGTCCAAGTGATTTCTGGCAGATCATGCAGTTTTGGGTCAATACCCCAATTCTTATTCCTGTAGAGAAAGGATACTTCAGGCGTTTTTGCTGCCCATCATGGACTCATTGGTATAGTGGATTTGCCTATTATGCAAGGACAATTGTTTTTGTTCCTGGGAGCTCCATAATCTTAGTCTTCGTCATCCTTTCTAATTCCTCCAGTCAATGCTGCTATTTTTATACTTCTTTGGCTGGGTTGTAGGATCCATCAGCATAGGAACTGTGACTGAATTAATTTCACAGATTCTTGTTCCCCACTCAGGAAAGGAAAAACATAAGAAGACTTTTAAAAATGTCTGTTGGATCATGTCTGATTTGGCTCCAGGCACTGGCCCTGGGAAAGGAGGAGGTAGAGGAAGGATGTTAGTCAGATGCTCTGTCATTCATAGTGGTAAATCCTAAAGGGGGATGTAGTAGGATTAATTAATTCCACAATATAGCTATGAAGCTCTTTTGGACCTGTCAACATCTACTCTGCTATCATCTTTAAGAAGCTGTTTTGGTGGATAAAAGAGTAAAATAATATATAGTGGCTGATGCAGATGTGGCAAAAATCGGTGAAAATGATGGTTTCATTTTTCTGTGGGGGAACCCTCTTCCCCACAAATTATCTTTATTTCCTACAAAGTTAAAGGAAAACCTTTGTTGGAAGAGGTTATGATTCAGTTGGTTGGACATTACATGGAAATATCTCTACCTCTACCCTATATCAACAGTACACATATCTTGAATAGTTATTGTAGAAACAGCCATCCCCTTCCCACTGTGGTTTTGATATATTGTGGGTTGGCATAAGAAATTAAATGGGAATTTTTTGGGAGTTTTGTAGAACCCGCAGATGAAAGCCAGCAGATGACATAGAAAAAGTTTAGAAACTCAGAAATGGATAAAATATACGGATTTTATAATATCAACATATTTTATTTTTTTAATATATTCTATAAATACTCCATAAAAGAAAAAGAAAAAATTCAGATTTCTTCTCTGGTATTAAGGGAGGGCTAAATTTTTTATATGGATTTTCTAGAACATGGGGGTACTGCACTTACTATGTGGAAGAGATAACTGTAGACAATAAACATACCCAGAATTGAATAGAAAGAAAATAGTAATCTGTGATGCATTTGGGAAGTTGTGCAAAAGCACAACACTTTCAACGATTCCAGTCATCTAAAGAAATTTATTTTTAAAAACATTTTAAAAATTCATTTTCCACTTAAATACAGAAAAAAAGACTAAAAAATCATTTCCATGTATACAACATACCATAAGAAGATTCAAAATATAATCATAAATTTCCATTTCACACTTTTACTTTTTTTTTTGAAAAAAAATGTAATAAGTAAATACTACACATCATTTTCAAGCTGTCCAGATTTTCTGTGCTTATGTCTAAGTTTTCTTTTGTTCTGTGCCATTCATTTTTTGTTTTATTTTTTTCTTCTTTCCTTTCTACCCTAGAAAAGGCTGTGGTTAGATAAAAAAAAAATCCATATTTGAATGCCCAAATTCTTCCAGTGACTTTATGTGGCTCCAAATCATGAAATGGTATATAGTCTCTGAGGAATCAATGTTGTGGATCACCCAACAGTTGATGGGAGAGGTGCGTTGTGTGCATAGATTGAAACACAAATTATTTGCAAGGAATATTAAGGTACTATCAAAAAATTTGTGAATAGAAAATGAAATGAGTCAGTTACACAATGATAATTAGTGGATAATAGCTTATAGGTAGCACTGGTATCATCTTAATGCTGAATGACCTAGAGGACTCCCAGCAAGTTGGGAAATTCTTTAGAGTAAAATTTAGAAGAGGATATGGACCAAATAGCCACTGTATGAAAAGGTATAAATAGGTTGCAATATGCCCCATTTCTCATTAATGAAAGCATAGACCCACTCAAGTATTGAAAAAATTCCTCCAAGTTACATTGGGCCCAGTCATGTAAGTTGAGTTAAAACAGCTGCCTAGTGTCATAAATTTAAAATGCTATGATCTCACATGTAAATGTTTTCTAAGAAGGCAATAAAGGATATGACCATTTATATCTTTGATTCTGTTGTTCAGGATTAAAAGTGGTTAGGTGAGAAGGTGAACGAGCACTGGGTCTTAAATGTTGAGTTCAAATCCAGTTCATATACTTCCAAGTTCTATGACCCTATGCAAGTCACTGCTTCTATCTACCTGCCTCAGTTTTCTCAACTGTAAAATGGGGATAATAATTATATGTACCTCACAGGATTTTTCTGAGGATCAAATGAAATAATGTTTATAAAGGACATTGCATAGTGTTTGGTATACAGTAGGCATTTAGTAAATGCTTGTTTTCCTCTCCTTTGTTGTATGGCAGAAAATGAAGAAAATGCAAAGAAACTGAAGAAAATTTACTTTGTGATGGAAAAATGGCACAGAATGGGTTTCTATTTGTATCATGGAGAAACTCCTGAATTGATCCATTTGAATGTTTTTGAATATAGCACCCTATCTGAGTAATTTACCTAATTCTTACTTTCACTGGCAGATGTCTCAGAGAACAATTATTACCTCTCCCCTCAAGATACAAGGAATAACCTTGAGAGATTGATGGTTTATAAAATATTGGTAAACCCTCATCTTATATGTTTTCCACTGAAGTAGCCTATTAGAATTAGCTTTTTTAAAAAAGCTTTTTATTTTCAAAATATACACAAAAACATCAACATTCACTGTTACAAAACCTTGTGTTCTATTTTTTTTCCCTCTCTTACCCCCACCCCCTCTCCTAGATGGCAAGTGATCCAATAAATGTTAAGCATGTGCAATTCTTCCACACATATTACCACAATTATCATTCTCCACAAGAAAAATCAGATCAAAAAGAAAAAAAAAGAGAAAACAAAATACAAGCAAACAATAACAAAAAAAGTGAGAATGCTATGTTGTGGTCCACAATCAGTTCCCATAGTCCTCCCTCTGGGTGTAGATGGCTCTCTTCATCATAAGATCATTGGAATTGGTTTGAATCATCTCATTTTTGGAAAGAGTCACATCCATCAGAATTGATCGTCATATAATCTTGCTGTTGCCCTTGTTGATAAGCTGGTTCTGCTCATTTCACTTAGCATCAGTTCATGTAAATCTCTCTAGGCCTCTCTGAAATCATCCTGCTGATCATTTCTTATAGAACAATAATATTCCATGACATTTATATACTATAACTTATAGAATTAACTTTTAAAAAGACATTTGTACTGTGATGATATAGATGAACTGGTGCATAAAACAACTCTCCTCCCCTCTCCAAGGGAGGAACATATTCTTCTACAATTATACACAAGATCTAGGGGGGAAATAGTCTAAGTTTAGAGTGAAAGTGTGGTAATTTACAGCTTTTAGTTAATAGAAATTTTTTTCTTATTTAGTGGATTCTTCTTAAAGTTCCCTTAGGTATATCTCTCTGCTGGACTCTGAATTTTGATAAATCTGTAGAGTCTTGAAATTATCTTTCCTCAAAATGCCTAATTTGCCTTAATGTGTCTCTTAACTTCTTACATGGATACAACCATCAACCACTGCTATTAGAACACACGGTTTTGTAAGGGCGAATGTTGAAAATTTACCCATGTATATATTCTGCAAATAAAAAGTTTTAATTAAAGCTATTTTCCATTTTTTTCCATTTTACTAACAATGATGGGAAGTCCACATCTAATGTTTCAAAGTGCACAAGGTCAATGGAGAGGGAAAATGAGGGAAAAATCAATGAAAATTTCTAAATAAAATAGAAGAAATTATTTAAGAGGGAAAGGAGGAAATGACATTCTGATGAGATAGAAGAAAATCAGAATCAGAGTGGGGAGGTGGACAAAAGGAAGAATGTGCCAAGCAGATGAACTTTAGAGGGGCATTCCTTAAACCTTTTTATATCCTGCTAATAAGTATCAATTCCAGGATTTGAACTTGGATATCCTGACATCACTGCTAATTGTGTGTCCATGCCTATAAAGGCCTATATTAGGTATAGAGTCCTCCTTAAAGTGTCCCCTAAGTTTCTTTTCCCTGCTTCTCTCTACCCCCAGATCTTAACTCATTTTCATGTTCCCACCATCCTAGCTAGAAGTGACCTGTCCCTTCTAAAATTTCTTTTTTTTTCCCTAGCTTTTTTATTATAGCTTTTCATTTATAAGATATATGCATGGGTAATTTTTCGGCATTGACAATTGCAAAACTTCTTGTTCCAACTTTTCCCCTCCTTCCCCCCTTCCCCTTCTCCCTGATGGCAGGTTGATCAATACATGTTAAATATGTTAAAGTATAAGTTAAACCTTCTAAAATTTCTCAATGATTTTTCTGTAATTCTTCTTTGCCCTTATCACATTTTATATATGATAGCATTCTTATTTGTGTACATGTAAGAGATTCAATGCTGAAAGGGGTCTAAGACATCATCTAGGCTCAAAAATCTAAGACTCAGAAGAAACAAAATGTGTTATCCAAAATCACAAAGCTAGTGAGCCACAGAACTGGAAATGAAATTCTCTTTCCATTATACAATGCTATCATATCTCTTGCATTTCATTGAAAACTTGTAAAGTTCAGTATCTCATCTCTGAATATTTAGTACCTAGCAGAGAATCTGGACATGGCTGGCACTTAATATTAATTATCTTGAATTATAACGAAGTAAGCTTTCTTGAAGGATCAGTAGGCCTTGGAGAAGGGAAGAAGACTGGAAAAGGCATTCCAGGAAGAGTGATTTGCAGAAGCAAAGACAGGTGAGAAGAAATGATTAGAAGAATCATTTGTTCTAATTGTAAGGTAAGAATTTTCTGTGGCAATCCCAGAAGCCAAATTATTTTGTGCAACTGGGTTGTATCAGTGAAATAAACATCAGATAAAGCTCCTATCTGTTTGGTGACTTTGGACACTTAGGAGGCAGGTTGTTCTTCCAAGTCCAGAACTCATGTAGCCCCTTGGTCAGTCAATGATCTGATTTGTTTCAGAAACTAGTCGGGAAGTTCTATATTTACATTAAGAGAATTCATGTGTTTCAGAGACAGTGAAGTCATTTGCTGGCAGGAAGAAACATAAACACCACTGTACTGTGATGGCTCAGAGAGAGCTGTTATCACGCCAAAACAGCCTTGCCTCCCCAGTTTGCTGCCATATGTGTCTATTGAGTTTTATGAATAAACAGTATTAGCTCTCAAGTTCAACTACATCAACAATGAGGCACTGCACTGACAATGTTTTTGAATAATGAGAAGAGACATTATTTCTAAAGATGCAATGGATGATAGGAGTGTGAAATAATAGAAAATTTAGAACTTGGATGTATGTATTGGCCTGCGTCCAAATGACATTTACATGTATTACTGTGATGACAAGTTGTTGAGGTCCAGCTTAGAGAATGGATGAGCTTTTAAAAATTATTTTTATTTATTTCATGAGGTATTTCCCAATCACATGTAAAACATTTTTTAACAATTGTCTAAATTTTTTTTTGTTTCAAATTCTCTCCCTTTCTTCCTAACCATGCCTTAAGAAGGCAAACAATTTGATTTCAATTAAGTATGAGGTCATGCAAAACATCTTTCTATATTAGCTATATTCTAAAATAAAACACAAAAAAAATAAAACAATATAAAATGAAGATATTAAAAGAAGTATGCTTTAATCAGCATTCAGAGTTCATCAGTTCACATAAAATTTTTCATCCTGGGTTCTTTGGAATTGTTTTGGATCATTGTCTTGATAAAAATAACTCAGCCTTTCATAGTATTTCATCCTAACAATATCTCTATTACTATATAAAATGTTTTCTTGGTTTTGCTTATTTCACTTTGCATCAATTCATAGAAGTATTCCCAGGTTTTTCTGAAACCATCTTGTTCAGCATCTTTTATATTACAAGTATTCCATCACAATCATATGCCATAACTTGTGTAGCCATTCAACAAATGATGAGCCATTCAACAAAAGACTCAATCTCTAATTCTTTGCTACCACCAATATTTTTGAATAAAGAGGATATTTTTCCCTTTCTTTGAGATATAGAACCTATAGTGGAATTGCTAACTCAAAGGATAAATAGGTAGAGTTTTATGCCTTTGGATGTGGTTCCAAACTGTTATCCAAAATGGTTGGATTAGTTTATAATTCCACCAACAATGCATTAATATTTCAATTTTTCCATATTTCCTCTAACATTTGTCATTTTCCTTTTCTGACATGTTAGCCAATTTGACAGGTTTGAGGTAGTATTTCAGAGTTGTTTTAATTTAATTGACAGCTTAGATTTTTTTCTTCTGAAAATGGCCTGTGATTATCCTTTATTTATGTATCCATTGAGAAGTACCTCTTATTTTTATTTTTTGGTAAGTTTGTTTTAGTTCCTTAAATATTTGAGAGATTTATCAGAGATTCCTACCTCTCCCCCCAGTTTTTTGTTTTCTTTTAAATTTTGGTTGCATTAGTTTTGTTAATGAAAAAGCTTTTTAATTTTCATAATCAAAATTATCTCTATATTACTTCCCATGATCTCCTGTATCTCTTGTTTGGTGATAAACTCTTCCCTCATCCATAAATCTGATAGATCTTATGCTTCTCTAATATTCTTATGATATCATCATTATACCTACATCATTTGCCCATTTTGTCATTATCTTGGGGTGTGTGTGTGTGTGTGTGTGTGTGTGTGTGTGTGTGTGTATATTGGTCTATGCTTAATTTTTTGCTAAACTACTTTCCAGTTTCCTCACTAAATATAGAGTTCTTACCCACCAAAACTTAGATCCTTCCACTTCTTAGCCAGACCAAATTGTTTTAATGATTATGACTTTGTAATATAGTTTGAAACCTGGAACTGCTAGCAGTTTTCCTCAACTTTTAAAAAATCCCTTGATATTCATAATTGTTCATCCAAATTAATTTTGTTACTATTTTTTCCTAGCTCTGTGCAATAATTCTTTGGTAATTTGACTAGGATGACACTAAGTAAACTGAATTCTATAGAATTTTTATTTTATTTCATTGGCTTAGCCTACTCATGAACAATTAAAATTTCTCTAATTAATTAGATTAGTCCTTCTTTGTGTGAAAAGTGTTTTGTAACTGTGTTTGTCTTGGCATGTAGATTTTCAAGTATTTTATATTGTCAACAGTTATTTTAAATGTAATTTCTCTTTATATCACTTGTTACTATATTTTGTGGGTAATATATAAATTTATGATGATTTATATTGATTTATTTTATATCTTGTAACTTTTTTAGGGAGTTCACTGATGACTTATTCAATTTCTTTTTCTAAAGTAAAGTTACATGTTCTATTTCCTCTTCTCTTAAACTAAGAATTTTATAGTTTTGCAAATACCCATCTATTTCACTTAGATTGTTAGTTTTACTGGCCTGTACCTGAAATAGAATAACTCCTAATAAATGCTTTGATTTTATCTTTATTAAATGTGCATTGGCACTTTTTATTTTTGGTGCTAGTAATTTGGTTTTATAAATTTCTTTTAAAAAATCAAATGAAGTAATGGTTTGATCTATTTTGTTAGTTTTTCATAAAGTCCACTTGTAGTTTTATCAGTTCAATTTTTTTATTTTCAATTTTATTAATCTCTCCTTTGATTTTTCGGGATTTCCATTATAGGTTTTAATTGAGGATTTTTAATTTGTTTTTTTTTTTCTAGTTTTATTTTTCTTAAGTTGCATGCTCAATTCATCAACCTATTCTTTCTCTGTTTTTTGATATTGGCATTTGAAGATATACATTTTTCTCTAAGCATTACTTTGGCTACATCCCACACATTTTGGAATGTTGTTTCATTGTTACTCTTTTTAATGAAATTATTATTTTTGATTTGTTCTTTGACTCATTCATTTTATTGTTGATGTTGTTTAGTCATTTTTGTTATGTCCAATTCTTAATGATGCCATTTGGGATTTTTTGGCAAAGACATTAGAACGATTTGTCATTTCCTTCTACAGCTCATTTTACAGATGAAAAATTAAAGCAAGAAGAGTTAAGTGACTTGTTTAGGATCACAGAGCTGGTAAATATACAGAGCTAGATATAACTTAAGAAAATGAATCTTTGTGACTTCAAGCCTGATGCTTATCTGTTGTAC